>NW_024498329.1:51945-157107 GCF_017590055.1 Onychostruthus taczanowskii | reverse complement strand
CCCCGCCCGCCCCCGCCTCCTCCCCGCTCTCGGCCCCGGGTTTGCTTTAAAGGGAGAGCGCCTGCACAGAGGGATCGCTGTTTGACATCCCCTCCAAGACGCACCGCACCCCTCGTAGCTCTCCATCGCTCCCTGGGCGGCTGGGTGTGCCATGAGGATGAGTCCCAACAGCTGGACCCAGTGATGGCCCTCGTCCCCCCTGCAGTGCCCGTTTTAGTGAGAGCGTTCGTTCCCTCATCCAGAAAATTCTTATCCCACTGGCTGAGTTTGCCTTACTACCCCTTCCCAGGGCTGCAGGGAGTGGAGCCAACAAGGGCTCGGCACAGCAGACCCTGTCCAGGAGAAAGCTGTGAACCCCTTTCCCAAAGCTGACACCCTGCCACACTTCTGCTTCAGATATCATCGGATGTTTTCATTTTCTCCTGCCAATATTATCCTCATCCTTATTGAAGCGGGAGCCCAGGCTTGCAGGTCTGTGGATTTTAATCAAAACTGGAATTCTCTTCACACAGTCACTTATCTCTATTTGTCTTGCCGGAATGAAGCAAGGTGTTTTAGAGCATTCCGGGGTGTGAGTGCATCCCTGCCCCGAGCAATCTACAGCTGCCACAGTGAGGACAGGACCCGGGGGCAGGAGCAGGCAGACGTGCTGGCAGCTGGCTCAGGTGTCTAGAGCTGGGATCAGGGCGGTGGATTTGGGCTCTGCAGTATCCCGCAGCCCTGATGCTCGCTGCTTTCCCGCGTGGTGTTTTTCATCAGCGAGCACCATCTGTACCAGAGCCGGCAATTGTTATGACCTTTAAGGCTCCATCCAGTGGCCACTTCCTTCAGATGCTTTTGTGTCTTACTACAATCCCAGGCACGCTGCCAAACTCTAAACGCACAATGAAGGCAGGGAACATCTTTCCTCCAGTTTTACAAAGCAGAAACATCACCAAAAAAACTGCCCAGATGCCAGGATTGGGTCTAGAATTATGAGATGAGTGAGATAGGAAAGCACACCTGGTAGGAGGATTGTAAAATAATTAATACATAATGTTAATAATGATTGTCTTATTCCAGCTCTGCTTATTACCACAAGCTTTGCTTGAGTCCACCATGATGTGCTGCATAAAGCAGATATCTCCTGAATCTGATTTCCTGTTTTGAGATGATCTCTAGCTGAGAAATTACCTGCTCTCAAAACTGATTAGAGTCCTCATCAACAGATTCTTCACCCATCCTTTAGGCAGGCCCTAGAATATACAGGGAATTGAGAATAATTTCAAGCAGGAGGTAAAATCTGGAGTTGGTGGCTCAGCTGTGTGCCATTCCCAGTGAAAATCCAGACCAACCAGTGATGGCAGCAGATTCCCAGCCCTAATTCAGGTGTCCTGAGCTGCCCCGCTCCAATCAGTGAAGGTTTTGCTCTGTGGCATCTTCCAAGCTGGTAGACACTGTTTGCTGCCTCTCATTCATTACCCCTTCCACCCTGAGCACTTTGGGGGCTGTCCCAAGTGCCAGGTGATTGCCAGCCCCTGAACAGAGGCAGACCAGTGTCAGCAGGCCCTGCCTGCAGGACCAGTGTTCCCTGCCTTGGGACACTGGGACCTCTGAAGTTGCCAGCTGTGCACCATGCACCCAGTCACCCTGGATGGAGCCTGGCATGCCAGGACCCCGCTGGCTCCCCACCCTAGATCCCTGCAGTTGCAGGCAGCTGGCTTTCTGCTCCCTTCACATGGTTGGTCCAGCTCCATTTGGAAAAGCAATGAGGTATTTTTCCTCCTCTGCTTCCCATGGTTAAAAACTGTCTCCTGATTTCCAGTCTACATTAACCAGTTTAAGCCTATTTGTTCTTGTGCCACAACAGTCTTTTTGCTTAAATGGTTCCTTTCTGTACCTGGTGTTTACTGGCTTGATATATTTATGGATAGTAATCATATTCCTGTTTTGCCTTTCTTTGCTGGGCTAAACAAGCTAAGTGCTTTCAGCTTCATCTTACAAGACAGGCTCTCCATACTGCCCCATGCTAATAGCCCTTCTCTGCACCACTCTCAGCATGAATTCATCTCGCTGCAAGATGGGCCATCATGGCTGTGTGCACCTCCCAGTGCTTGGCACAGCCACCAGCGCCCACCCCGCCTACACTGGTGCCACCCCAAAGCAGGCAACCACAGTTCCAGACATGGTGGTGCTGCATATCTGCTGGTTTGCCCCACCAGACTGTCACCTGGATGAGGTGACAGTGGCAGGAGACACTGCCTTCTGCCTCAGGCTGGCAGCAGAAAGGCCAGGTGTTCCTGCACACTGAGGAGAGCTGGTTTCTCCCCTCTCTGCCACACTGCATTGGTGCACGAGTGGAGCTCTCCCACAGGGGGTTATAAACTTCCATAGCCTTAAATGAAACTCACAGAGGACGCGCAGGCTCATCCCACTAAACGTGAGAGAGAGATGGTATCACCATGCTCTGATGGTCACTAATAACTTTACCTCTCCTGTGCTATTCTCAGCAGAGATAAACTTCCAGTGTCTGATGAGCCAGAACAGAAATATCCAATGGCTTTCTGTTCTTTTCTATTTTTGCTGCAAGCTGGTTAACCCTGAAATCCAATTACTGCTCATTATTCAGTGGAACTTGCCTCTTATCAAATGGACACACTGCAGGGCTGCTATGCTGACTCCCAGTGCTAATGGAGCCACAAATTACTCCTGCCACGCTCGTGGACCCATAGGTGTGAGCCCGGGGGTACAGCATCAGCACTCCACACACATGCAGAGCTCCAGGATGCTCACTCCTGCATCCCTTCCTGGGGCAGGCAGCCCATTGCTGCTGAGCACACTGGCCGTGGGATAATGCAACCACACACTCCCCAGAGCTGCACTTTGCTCCCGAGCTTGGTGAGGCATAGTCTTGCTGGAGTCACCCTGCCCAGCCACCCATGGGTGCCAATGGCCAGTCCCAATCCCCAGCACAGGCTGAGCAGGCAGCGAGCAGCCTTTAAGCTCCAGGGGTTACAAGCACAGTGTGAAATGCCAGAGGCTGATCCAGGCACGCCTGCCTCGGATTAGCCTGGGAGGCTCAGAGTGCAGGAGTCTGGCTCCCTGCATTAGCACGGGAAGCGGGCGCGCAGCCAAGCCCAAACGCCGCCTAATTCGCATTCGGTGCTGAATTCAGCAGGTGGGGAAAGGAAAAAAAAAAAAAGGCTTTGCAGTTTTCTTTGCTGATTAAAGTCATGGCACAGCAAGTTTCACCTACGTTCGTTATCAAGAGGGGAGGGAAGGGGATGTTCCCAGTAGCAGCTGCTGTGGTGCTCCCCATGCTCCCCCAGCACGGAAGAGGCAGCAGGCATAGATCAAACCTCCTGCCTGTGACCTGTGCTCCCTGGGCTGGATGCAGCCCCAGGGCCTGCATCAGTCTTCCTCTCTCTGGCATGGTCTCAGGACAGTTTCTCTGGTCAGCCTATCTTAAATAGGCTCCACAGTAGTCTCTTTTTCTTTCAGATGGTTGGTCAGTCCTTCTAAAAGACAGTTTAAGCAGAGACTGGTGATGGGAATGGCTGGGGATACTCCCACTGAGGCATCCTGATGCCAGCCACACTTTCTGGCACTCGCAGCTGCAGCATCACTGGCTTGCTGGTGAGCCCTTACAAGCCCTGCCTTCTGCTCCCTCTCTCCCCACTTCTCCCTGCCTGCAATATCCACCCTCAAGTTTCTCTTCGACTGGACCAGTGAGCAATCCGGTGGGGATCCAGACCAGCCATGGGCACAGAGCAGCATCACAGCCTCATTACAGTGACACAAAGCCCTGGACCGGCGGTCACTTGTTCATTCTCACCGCAGAGCTGCTGCTGTCGGCTCTTCCCTGCCTTCCCTGGCTGCAGCAGTCTTTTCTTCGTTGTGCTGGCCTCCCATGCCCTCCAGAGAGGTGCTCATGTGAAGTACCATCCACTCACACCCAAGGTTTTGTGGCTGCTGGAGGATGGGAGGAGGGTGATGGATGCTTGGGCAGGATCATCCCCAGCCAAATTTCATTCCTCCACCCAGTCCTCTCCTTCCACTTCCTGTTGCCTTGTCAGCTCCAAGTGTCCTTATTACAGCTGATTAATTCCCTGCACGACCCTCCCAGTTGGTTAAAGGAATTAGCACCCTGGGAATGACACCAGGGATACCCAGCAGTGGTCTCCCCTCCATTGCAGGGAACTCATCCACACCTGCTGAGCATCCACAAAAACAAAAGCCTTCAAGGTGGCAATCTGAGCTCCTGTGGGACACAGCAGCTCCTCTTGGTCTGTGTCTGGTTCACACTCTCCAGCCCTGGCTTAGCTTCCTTTTGCTCCAGCCAAAGGCAGAGCATCCCAAGGATCTGCTGGAGGTGGAAGGAGACAAAGAAACCAATGCAACCCAGTAAGTGAAAGATTAAACATAAAGCCAAGTAAATTAATATACAAGAATTGAAGGCAGGTTTTAAATTAACTCATTATACAGCCTGGTTTTCCAGCCCATTTATTTATCCCATAGGTCCTGCAGCTTCATATGGAAAATGGCTTCTGCTTGACTGCTATCAGAGCCCAAACGCAGCACGATGTGGCTGCGCAGCGGCCGCCCGAGGCTGGCAGGCGACACCTGAGCGTGCCCACAGAGATGTGCGGGGACGGGTAATTGCACATGCAAAACGTTCGGCTGTGACAGCAAACAGGACAATTGAGCAGAGAAATGGGAATCCATTTCCATGCACAATTACCTGGGGAAGGCTAAACCATGGCTCCGGGAGGCAACAGAGATAGATCTCCCCCTTCTCTCCCTCCCAGAGCCACCTCCTCTCGGTGCCTGCCTGTTTCCCTGGGGAGCAGGGCACTTCCATCCTCCCAGGAACCGGGGGACGCTGTGCCGAGCTGGATGAGCCCGGTGCTTATTACTGGGTTAGTCTGATTCCGGAGCAGACGGCTTACTGAACAAGCTGTTCTTTGGGGTGGATTTTCTGGGAAAAGGGGCAGGGAAGGAAGTGAATAGTCTGAGCCCCTTTGTTTGGAAAGTGGCTGCGATCAGGCAAGGCTTTTCTACAGCGTCTCTCTTATTCAGGAATTGCTGTTCCCAGGTCTTACTGATGAGCTGGAGCTGACTCTTAATAGGGGAGAATAAATAAAAGGGCAAGGGGAAAAAAGAAAAAGCCCAGACCTCATTCTCTTCCCAGTGACTCCTCTTGAGCTGGCAAACAAAAGCCAAGCTGCATGGCAGGATGCTCAGAGCTCTGGAGATGGTTGGTGCTGGAGGCAGATGCAGGTTTCCTGGGGCCTCTGTGGGCCAGGGGCAAGGTCTGGTGCTGGCTCTGCCACGGGGAGCAGCAGGGGCCAGGCCAGCAGCCAGCTGGCAGCCTAGCTTTGTGCCCACTCCTGCCTGCTGGCTTTACTGCACTACAATTCCCAGCAGCCTGCAGGAATTGTATGCCTTTGCCTTGGAAAGCAGCATCTGAGCAGGTCACGATAATGCACTTGAGGGGCAGCAGGCTCAGCGCTGACTGACGGAGGTGGATGCAGGCAGTGGCACAACACCAGGGGTTTTTAAGGGCAGGAACAGGGCTTGGGGACACAGTTCTTTCCCAGCAGCACTGCAGTGGGCAGGGCAGGACAGAGGGCAGGGTGACAGGATCACCCCTTGCACACTCCCACCTCCTCCCAGGATGAGAGTGATGCTTTGTTTCACCCTCCAGCAAGAAGGACATGCTGCTCTTCTGCCTGGTCAGGGAGAGGAGATGGTCCCAGATGACCCAGAAAAGGTTTCTTCTGGTCCACTCTGGGGGGCCACCTCTGTGTCCAGGCTGAAGCAAACCCATCTCTCCAAGCACTCTGAGGGCTTTTGAGTCCTGGATTCACATGGGAAATCCTGGAAGGAGGCAGCCCCCAAGCCCCCTCTGCACGTGCCTCTAATTATCACACCTTCAGCTCCAGGAGCACCAGTCCTACTTTCCCCCATTCATAATTCAGCCTGACACAGCCCAGCAAAAATCAATTCACTCTTATAAGAAAGTGCCAAGGCAAATTATTTCCCAAAGCCTTCGACAGGGCTTTCTTCTCTCCCAACAACTGTATCTTTGGTGTTGAGTCCTAAATTACAGATTAACCCTTTAAGCTCTTCCAGTTTGCCAGGGAGCACAGCCAGACAGGTAACTAATGAAGCCCTCAGCAAGAGCACCTTGTCACCTTGTTGGCCCATCCATTAGAGGATGGGCCCATCTAGCTGTTAGCCCATCCATTTGTCCTTCCCTAATTCATCCCTGCAGACATGCTATCAGCTCTACAACCCTTGCCATATGACCTTGGCAGGGAAACAAGTGAAGCAAGGACTACCTCAGTTCCTAGAGAGGCTGTTCAGGCACATGGGTCTCTGAAGATCCCTGTCTGGCCTTCCCCACGGCAGTTTGTGGCCATCAGAAGTTTTTTTTTCCTTTTCACAATGTCCTGGTAAAGTCACCATAAGGGAAAACCCAGCTTGGCACCCCCACTGCCTTGAAAGCCACTTGCCAGTGGCAGGGTCCTGTCCTGATGTGCCCTGCAGCCCCCCAAGTGACATCCCTGGGAGCACCCACCAGCTCCTGAGCAGACATGTCAAGAAAATACCAGAATGCTAAAAAGCCTTCAAATCTGCTCAATGAAAAGGCTTTCCCCAGCCTTGGACCACAAAGGTTAGAAATCAGAGGGAGACCATGAAAGAGCAAATCTAATAAAGGGAGTTTTAATCAGAGCCAAGAGAAAGGGGTGAGAGAATGGATCAGAGTTGTAAACTGGCTGAAAATCAGTCCCTTCGTTATCACAAACACATCATTGGAACTTAATAGTATTTGACATCTCATTAATTTAAACCAGGAGTCTGGGGAATAGAAAGAGAAAAAGAAAGAACATTATTAATTTTAAAGACCTCCTCCTGTAAGGGCTCACATTGAAAAAGAAAAGAAAAATGTCAGAGGAAAATTGTTTCTTTATGTTTTTCCTCACTTTCCTGCCCTGTATTTTTTCCTACAGCTTGGAAGAGGTTGATAGGCATGGAGAACTCTGGTCTAGGCTTCCCATGCCTTCCCCAGCCCCAAGGGGGTAACGTGCAAAGGCCAGCTCAGCTCTGGGCTACCATGGGGTGGGATACAGAGTGCACGTGGCATAGCCGGGTGTCCCTAGAGTCACCTGGCTACAAAGCAGCAAGAGCCATGTGCTGTGAGTAATTCATGGACAGGCTCACACAGCCTCGGGATGCTGCCCTACAGCATCTGTCTGTCCTGCATCCACATCCTCTCCTCTGCTGGGAGAGGAGATGGCTATGACTGAAATAGCCATCCCCAAATCCAACAGCGTCCTCAGAGGCTGCGGTGAGGGGGATATCTGCTCCAAGCTCCCCTGCCAACCAGGAGCGGAAGGCAGAGCTGCCAAAAATAAAACGATTCAGGACACTGTCTCTATTGTAAGGGCAGATGGAAGGCACTGGGGCTGGCTTGAAAAGGCAGATCTAAAAGGATGGAATTAAAGAGACTTTGGAGAAAGAGAGGCTTTCTGCTAAAGCCGATGTGCTGCTCTGCAGATAAGGCTCCACAGGTGGAGTGGCAGGCACTCTTTGGATCTAATTGGGAGAGGGAAAAACCAACCTCAACTGTCCCCAGATGCCTTTGGCAGCAGGAAGGTGGCTTCCCTTGCTCCTCCAGCTCCCACTGCCAACTTTTTAAAAAGCACTTCTGCATCTTGCCCTGGTATTTCAAGAGAATTCAATAATCTTAGGCAATTATTTCAAAGGATTTTTGGAATTGTCCTATTTTTTCCCCTTTCAGTGTGGCTGCACATCACAATGCCTGAGAAGGCCCGGCTGCCTGCGGGGTGGCCAATTTAGCTCCATGGATTTTGACTGCTTTCTCAAGTCCCACTATTGATTTTCTGCTGGGTCCAACTGAGAATTCAGCTTATTATAAAAATCACAACTGGGGCAGAGCAATGTAGCCGGTGCTGCCTCTAGATGAGGCTTCCACCTTCCCTGAGAGTGGGTCCTGCTGCCCTGCGGGTCCTGTGCTTGTAGGGCTGATGGGGTGATGTGGCCTGTTGATAAAGGAGAGACATTTCCCTGCCTTCCCCAGCGATGCCCAGGGTTTGCTCTGTGCTGACAAATACCTGTTTCCTGTCTCATGCCCTGTTTAACAGCATTCACTCTCACCTGTTTCCTGCACAGACAGTTTTAAGTCCTCAATTTCTCTGTTCAGCCGAGGACTTCATTTGCTGCCAATGAAGCTGGTGGTTTCAAGAGCTGGGCCAGGTGACTTGCCTTAAGGCAGATGTTCAGTGTTACTCAGCCAGCCGAAAATGGGGAAATAATAGGAAAAACAATGACTTCCATGCTGAGCTGCTTGTACTGGCTCCCAACCTCACCATCTCATGCCCGGAGGACGCCCTCGTGCCACTATCTCCCCACAGCTAACTGAGTTTTACTCCTCATTGCTATTCAACATGCCCTGGAAGGGGTAAGGAGGCATCAGAAATGCTGAAGCCACCCCACAATGGCTTTGGCTTTTGTTCCCTGTTATTGCTGCCTCCTGACAGAGCAGGAACACAGAGGGGATATTTATGGGCCCTACCAGCAGTGGGCTTGGCTCTGGGCTGTGTTTAAAGCATCTCTGTGTTTTCCCAGCTTTAACCACCTCCCAGATATTTACAGCATTTGACAGCTGGAGACAGAGTCAGGCTAAAGTGCTCATCTGCTTCCATGAATGGCCTTGCACCTCAGGGGAAAATTGCTAGAGGATACTGGAGGAGAGGGGAAGGCAGCTCCTGGATGGAAACATGGACATTTCTCTACCACAGCAGGTCTCCCTCCCCAAATTCCCCAGGTGAGCATGGCCAGGAGGAGCTGGAGAGGGACGTATTATACCCGTGTGAGGGACCCCCTGGTCCCTCACTTCATGCACAGGGGCTAGGCTGGCTAGAGTTTAGCAGGTTCCCTCTTGCCTTCCCTCTGCTTCCCATCCCGGCTACAGATCTGCCTCATTTTTCTCTCTCTCCCACACCCCCTTTATCTCCTGTTTATTTTTCTTCACTGCTTTTGCATCCTATTCATCTGCCTTTCTTTCCATCTCATCTCCCCCATCCTGAAAGGCTTGTCAGGAGAAGAAAGAGCAAGCCCAGCTTCTTCCAGCTCTATTTGCCAAATAAGGCCTAGAGTCAGGTTTTATTTAACAAAAGGAAAATGAACTGAATGCAAGTAGGCCAGAAGAAGTGCCTGTGGATAAAAAGGATGACGGCAAAGAGAAGGATGAACGCGGCAGAGGCAGAGCATCCCCTTGGGGTTCTGGACACAAGCTTATTGCCAGAGCCCAGGTCCAGTGCAGGGGCAGCCGCCGGCCACAGCCTCGGCTGTTGTGCTCGTTAGTGGTACTAAAACTGCATGACAAATACGGGAGTGTCACAGGAGGTTGGGGAGCCAGTCAGGTGGCTAATGAGCTGGGTTAGGGCGTCGTTATTTGAAGCCAAAGCAGTGTTTTCTTTCCCCCCATTGGCTATAATGCAATTAGAGAGGCAGCAGCTATTGGGAGCGGCAGCAGCAGATGTGGGGGAGCGAGGAGGGGGAGAAAAGCTGTGGAAACCCCTCCTCCTCCACGCCATGGTGAGGGAAGCACAGCCTTAAAAGAAACTGCAAGTCGAGCTAGAGGATGTCTTATCAGGCCCCCAAGGACATGGAGCATCAAAGCCCCCAGTCAACCTGAGGACAAATTCAGCTCAGCCCTGACCTGCAGCGCATCTGTCCAGACTCTCTGTCCCTAAATCTCATCTCTCCTGGTGCTTCCCTTCCCAGCCAGGGGCGTCTCTTGGTACTGGGGATCCATCTGCCCTCAGGCAGCACTGGGCACAGAGGAAGCTTTGCCTTTCCTGATGGCAAACCCTTCTCCGTGCCCTGTGGGCTGCAAGGCATCCCCCACCTCCCTCCAGCCTTCCTCAGTGATGCTGGAAGAGGGCAGGGCTGGGGGCCCTTACAGCACTCATGGGGCTCCTTCAAGGGATCCAGGGGGGATATAAGGCCATGTCCTCTCAGTCTGCACCCCCTCCTTCAAGCCCAGGCTTTCAGGGTTCTTTCTGCACACAATTCACTCAAGCAGGCTCAAGGCAGCTGAATCAAAAGCAACTCAAAATACATTTTTGCAGCCTTTCTGGAAAAATAGCCTTTAAAGAGGGGCCTGGCCCCGTGCCCAGGGAAGTTAACTTCAATTGACTCGGCTGCATTTCGCTCCAGGCCCTCTCTGATTTTTCTGGAGCGCCTTGTAATATCAAAGTGCTACTGTGAAGAAATTAAATCCACTGCACTTAGCACCAGTGTAAGCTCTTTCCTCCATGCCACACTCTTATACAAGCACCAGAGTATCTTTACCGTCACCTACCTCAGCCTGCATCACTGCAAACACACATCCCACAGCATCTGCAGGATCAGGTACACAGCTCTCCTTCCAGGAATTTGCTGGTTATTCACACCCATGGCTCCTGGCTGCACATCACTCGCCAGCCTTGCTCCCGAGATGGCAGGAAAAGAGACCCACAGCAGAAACACTACTGCATAGAGCTTGTTGTTGGGGTTTAGGATTTTTCCTTGTGTGTGTTTCTCTCCTGGAATTTTGTCCCATCAGTCACTAAGAAACCAAAAACGACCAGTTTTAAGAGAGACAAAAGAAGGACCCTTCACCATCTGCTCGGGTGCCTCAGGGGAACCCCTGGAAGCCCGGGCCCTTTCCCCTCCAGGGGAGCCTCTCTCTCCTGGCCTTGTTTGGGAGCCGGCCCCGCCATTTCTCTGCCATTGCTCTCGGTTTTTGCTACACTGTAGCTGCACACCCCGTGCCTGGCGGGACACCCCGCGGCTCCCGGCACCACTGCCCAGTTTCTGCCGCTCTTGCTCGCTACCGGGTGAGCCCGCCCCGCCGTTCCAGCCGCCGCAGCGCCGTTCCTGCCGCAGCCCATCCCGGCCGCGCCGCCATCCCCGCGTGAGGGAGCGGCGGTGAGCCCGCGCACAGCGCCCCCTGCCGGCCGGGAGCACCGCCCGCCCTGCCCGGCCGGGAGCCCGCAGCGCCCCCTGCGGCCGTGCCGGGAACTGCAGCGCCGGGGCCTGGGCACGCCTGGGATGGACGGGGCGGGAAAGGGCCGGAGCTGCGGCAGGAACGGCGCTGCTGCTGCTGCTCCCGGCTCTGCGTTCCAGCTCCGCTGCTCCTGGTGCTGCTGCCGCTGCTCCCGGCTCGGCGTTCCAGCTCCGCTGCTCCCAGCTCTGCCGCTCCCGGCTCTGCATTCCAGCTCCACTGCTCCCAGCTCTGCTGCTCCCTCTCTGCGTTCCAGTTCCGCTGCTCCTGGCCCTGCTGCTCCTGGCTCCTCTGCTTCCGGCTCTGCATTCCAGCTCCGCTGCTCCTGGCTCCACTGCTCCCAGCTCTGCTGCTCCTGGCTCTGCATTCCAGCTTCCCCATTCCTAAAGCCAGCTCGGCCCAAAAGCCCCTTCAGTTCCAAGTTATAATAATTCTGAGGGAAGGGGATCATATTCTCTATTCTAAGGGAGGTTCCCGCCTGTCTTTCAAGCCAAGACACTGGTACATTATATATTTTATATTTAGTCCCCATGTGTATCATACTGCAATGGGAGCCTTTGAACTTCCTTTAACTTAAACCCTAATTTACCCAAATAAGCAGGACTTGGATGCAGAGGCTGCTGAATTCCTGTGGGTTGTTGCCATTCCCACTCTTATTTGCTGTTCCTGGCCATTGCCAACTAACTGGCCCCTTTGGCTTGATTTTCTGGGGGAAAATACAAACCTAGACACCTCATAAGAAGACTGATGTGTGATGCAGCTTTCAGATAGTTGGAGCAGTGGGGCTGGGGGATGTCCCTGGCTGGGGGGTCTGGGATGCTCTTGGGGAGTGGATACTGACCCACTGGAGGCGCAGCGCCCAAAGCCTCCCATCAAGGAAGGGGCTGCGTGACCAACAGCCTGTGCTCCCAGGGGAACATGGTGTTTCCTTTTCCACAGCTGGAGAAGCTGCCTGGCCAACTCTCTGCCTTGCCTGAAATGTAGCACTTCTTAAAACAAAGGCATTTGGCCTTAAATCCCCTTTTACTCCTCCTCGAGACCAGCTTTGCTCTGGGAGCTGGGTGTGCTCAGCAGCAAACCCACGTACAAGGAAAGCACATCAGCTCCTGGTGGGAAAGTGAATTATTGAAGCCAAGGGAAGCTGTGACGAAGCAATCAGGGTGGACTGCCGTATGCTCCCAGTGAATTATTCAAAGCCTGGTTTAAAGCAATTCCTGAAATAAGGATGACAGAGGAATGGGGGTGAAGAAAAAAGACACTGTAAAGGGCCACTGCGATGCCTCCCTAGGTGCGGGGACCGGGCTGTCCCCTCCACTGGGTGCTGCTGCCTGATAGAGATGGGCACACACACAAAAATACACCCTGGATGTATCTTTTAATGCTCTTTTATCCTAAAGTCAGACAATTTAGTCTGGATGGGCTGGTTTAACCCCACTGGCAGGAGAGCCAGGCAAAGAAAAGTCCCTGCTTCAGAGGACATCCTGTGAATTTATTTGATTTCAACAGACCTGAAAAGCAGAAGAGCTAGAAGAGACGTGCGGTGCAGGGAATGGGGAAAACCAGGCTGAACTGCCTCGAAGGCTCCTAAAGAAAGCCAAACCACAAAGGAAAACAAGAAGGAAAGAGAAAATACTTTATTACATCTGTTTGAAGTGAGGAAGATACAGGAATGAGCAAACACTGAACTGTTTTGCTTGTGCTCACAAATGAACACACCACTGAGCCTAATGGGAGTTTAGATTAAAAGTTTTAACAAAAAATAACAACCACCTCCACAAATAGACTTTTATAAGGTCAATAATAGATGCAGGGGAGTAAAAACCACTGCCAGTGTTTCACCTCCTTCTGCAGGGATCCTTCTCCCAGCCTGAGCCCCTGTCTTCAGGCGTCCTCCTCTAATTCCTGCCTTTATTCTCTCAGTGATTGTGTTTCTTGCTGAGAATGGCTGGGGAATAATCCTCTGGCATCCTGTTTTGCCTGCCTTTACTAGGCAGGGCTTTACAAGTAGTTTGGCTCCCATGAGCCAAGGTCACCTTTGGGGAGCAGCAGGGCAGGGGACAGGGAGCAGAGACAGCCTGGGTGACAATAGCATGCTCCACAGGGAAAGGCACTTTCCCTTGGGGTTTCCCATCACTCTTGTGGTTCCTCCAGCAATGCAGGGCTGCAGTCTGCCTTGGCATTGGTCAGGGGATCGCTGCCCAACACCCAGGAGGGTTCTGATATGCACTGACACCCCCTTTGCTAATAGGAAAACGTCCATTCCACACGCAGCCTGGCGCTTTACCCACCTATTTCTGCTGGGCATCAGATGCACATGCCCCATGACTCATTTTTGGAGGTGTCAGGTACTTTCAGCAACAACCAGCTTCAAGGACATTGGGGATTTGCAGCACCCTTGAAAAATTAGGCAACTTCTGCACGCCTAAATAGATGCTTAATGACAGACACTTGTGGGTGAGCTGTTGGCAGCAGCCCAGGGCCGCGGTGAATCAGACAGCGCCAGGATGGGTGATGGGTTTATCCCTGGAAGCTCTTCCCGCTGCGCCCTCCACGGGACAGTGTGTCCTGGCATGACAGGTTCTGCAGTTGACACGACCCTGATGTAGTAGAAAGTCTTTTTTTTTCCCAGCCCTGCAACCAAAGGAGAAGTTGAGATCCATCGGTTCTGCTTTTCAAGGTTGTTTATTTTTCCTTATCCAAAGCATTCTTTCCCAGTGCAGCTGAGGTCTGTCCAGGCCAGGTTGCGGCACACTGCCTGTCCTTGGGGCGGTGTTAACATTTTGTACTAAAAACTACGTGTACTTTATTTACAATAATTTTCCAATACCTATCACCTATGTTAGACAGTCTGTCTCTACTCTAAACCAATCCAAAAGTGTCACATCACAGCAGAAAATGGAGGACAAGAAGAAGGAGACTAAGGACAGAACACACCCAAATCCCTCCATCTTGCCTCTTTAACCCCCATTCTAAAATCCCAAAATTCTACTTTTTTACCCTGTGACAAAATAAGTATTACTCTGTTCAAGCTCTTGTGGCTTGTACATCTTCATACAAAGCTGGTAATTTTTTCCATGGGTTAAAATGGAAAGCACAGGTGTCTTTGACTCCACGCCAAGTTCTCTGAGCCCCTTGCCAGAGCCTCGAGCCATCCAGGGCAGCCAGAGGAATGTCCTGGGTTCCGACACCGGCACCAGTCCCTCCGCACCCCACCTGTCCCGGCACCGAGGAGGAGCTCTTCCAGACCACATCCCACGCTCCCCAGAGTGGGGCCACACAAAGAGTGGGATCACACAGCGCCATCCTGCCGAGGGGTGCTCAGGTGGAGCACCGGCAGGCCCCCTCCCCAGCCCGAGGAGCGGTGCTGGCCGCGCCGTGGGTCGTGCCGGGGAGCGGATCCTCTCCAGCGGCAGACCCGGGCCACCGGGTGACTGAGAAGCATCGTTGGCCTCTCCAGTGCTCTCAGTCCCCCTTCTTCCCCGCTGATTGCAATCAACACCTCATTCATACGCTTCTGTTTACCAATTTTCCGGGAGGTATCATGCTAATGAAGGGAGCCAGGCAATCAAGCAGCCTCCCAGAAGTGGGGAAAAGAAGGAGGAAGAAAGAAAGCGCTGCTGCCGGGAAAAAAGAGGGGAATGGGCCAGGCAAGGCTGGGAGAAGGGAGGGGAGAACCAAATGGGGTTCAGTCTGCCCCACTACCAGCCCTGCATCCCCTCCTGGTGCAGCTGTGAGGACAGAGATGTCGTTACCTGTGGGGCAACATCTGCAGCATCCTCGGCAGAGGTGCTGAGGTAGCTGGGTACCACACTGAGGAAGATGAGGATGCTGGCCACAGCTCTGCAAGGAAAGTTTACAGCTTCTGGAAAGTTCAGCTCAACCTCTGGAGGGCACATGCTGAGCCCAGGCTCACGGGCTGTGCTCTGCAATAATATTTGCCCCAGGAATTACAGAAGTGCTGTACAAACAAGGCATCCTTGCAGGTAATAGAGTTCAAATTGAGTGCCAGGTCCTTCAGGACACCCTCTTGGCTGCCTGGAGGTGGCATCACCAATGCCTGTGCTGGGTTTACCACTCCTGCTTACCTGGTAAAATGGTGAGATAGGTAGGACAATTAGCTCCCTTCTCTCTAAGATGCAGAATAAGGGGTATGATCCTCTGCCCAAAAATCCTACTCTGGCAGTGAGCCTGAAACCCCCTCGACCAAGGGCGTGCCCAGGCTGCGTCTCCATCCAGCACAGAGGCTGGAGACCAGGAGATCCATGCAGGCACAGCTGGCAGCAGCAGGATGGTTTGGGGCTGGATAGAGAGGCCAGAGCAGTGACAGGCAGGGCTGTGTCCCCTCCATGTCCCCATGCCTTCAGCTGTCTGATTCATGCAGGCCAGGCGTGACAGCCGCGCCAGACACAGCAGCTCTGAGCTGGCAGCACCTGGAGCCCTTTCCCCGCTCCCAGTGTGCTCACCCATCAGTCAGCAAGGAGCACAGGCACAGGCAGGGCAGGACTGGCCCCCCAGAGCCACCCAGAAGCAGGGTGTCCCTGTCCCACGAGGTTCGGTGCTGAGAGGTGTTGAGATTTCCCTCAGGGTGTCTTACCACAACAACACAGGAGCCATAAAGGATTGTCCAGCAGGGTTTGCAGACCCCAAACTGCCCATAGCATACTCTTTACAGCCTGGTCTTGTCCCTCGGCGAGGCTGACTGCCCTGGGGCGGGGTCCAGCCCCGGCCTCGCCGCAGATGGGGACAGGCTCTCCATCACCTCCCGCTGCTTGCTGGAGCGAAGCTGCCACGGTTCAGCTGCCCATTCCCTGCCTGCTGGCTCCCTTCTGCCAGGACTACACGTTTAGGGAGGATTTTTGAGGCAAGGCTCTATTTTTCAGAGCAGAAAGCTCCTTGGGGCAGGATTTCCAGCAGTGGTGGACTGGGATCCCACGTGGGGAAGAGGGACCCGAGGGCGGTGCAGAGACCGTGCAGCTGAGGACATCTCCGTGCCAGGAAGCCAAGCAGAAAGAATGGCTTACAGGTGGCAATCGGGCAACAAATAACACCGTGGAAGACAGACGTGATTCCAGCCAGATGGAGAAACAGCAACAAACAATCTGTCTCCAGCAGAGGGGCCCCGACAGCCCCAGCCACCACAGAGAGGGGAGCACCCTTGAGGGTTTGAGCACGGGCTTTGCCTGGCACCCAGCTGGGTTTGGAGCCCACCAGGACTTGGACACGTCCCCTCCCCGCTCTAAATCCCGGGGCACCACCCCTTTTCCCGCAGGAGCTGGGGTGTGAGGCGTTGGGAGCTGCCTGTACCCCCCCTTGCCTGCTGAGCCCCAGGCGCAGCTGATTGATGAATGGGCTCTCGACATGATTGATCTCATTGACAGTGTGAAACATGGTGATTACCTGGTGCTGGCAGATTTTCCTAAGTGTAGCTCACGCAGGTACAGGACGTTTGTGCCATTATCATTATTAACTCCATTGTTAATGACTAATCTGTGCAAAGATTTGGCCTGGCCTCTTTGAAACACAGGAGGCAGCTGCTGTGTTCATGCTGGAGAGGGACCCTCCAAGAGGAAAGGGGATTTTTATCCATTTAATATTATTTTTAATGGTTTTTTTTTTTTTTTTCCAGAATCTATTTATGGAGGTGAGCATCCCCCAGGCATTCCTGCTTGCTCCCTTGTCCCTTCAGCCCTGGGGGCTCAACATTTCTAGGTGGTGATGACAAGGTGTTTCAGGAGCTCTCCCCATCCATTCCCATTAAAATCCACCGCAGGTCTCAGCTTTCCCTGAGAGGAAAAAAAAAGTCCAAACCTCTTTTTAAAATGTTTTCTTCCCAAGTATCTACCATTTGCCAAACCTAAATTTCAGCCCAGAAACTTAACCACAATAAATGAGCCTTTTGCTTGCAGACCCCCCTGGAGCACAGTCGGCATTTCCTCCTTTGAAGGCAGCAGTCAGCTGAGACCTAATCAACGTCTTTCCAAAGAGGGAAGAAAAAAATATAAATAAACCCTGCACCAGGGCGTTGTAGCTGATGCTCAAGTCAGGGGATCATTTAGGGGATGATTTATTGAATAGCAAACAGGTAAAAAGGGAGATTGGGCTAAGGGGGGACAGGCACAACAAAACAGGAGGGATTTAGCAACAAGGTAAAAATAGCCTAAAAATACGGCAAATGAGGAAATAGCGACAGTTGCCATCCCCACAAGGATGAGTTAAAATCCTGGCTGGTGTAACTCAGCAGAGAGCCCGGGAAGCCAATGGAGCTGCAGTAATTTACAATAACTGCTAGTTTGGCTCAATTTAAATAGCTCCACTTTATGAATACCAGGAATACGTGTGCGAAAGAGGAGAGGAGAGTTGGGAAGGTTTTATTTACACTGCAGCTTAGAAGCTGCTTAAACTGATTTGGAAGCAGGTGAATAATTAATTGCATCTTTAAGGAATCGAGCTGTTAATAATACTCCCCACAGTGGCAGTTTATAAATGTTCCTGTCAGGGTAGAACATGGAGCATCGCAGAGGGAAGGTGGTGAGGGGAGGAAAAGCCTCGAGGAAACTCTTCCCCCCACTCCCCTGCCTGCAAAATGAATTAAAGTTGCCATTTTTTCTGCCATCCAGCTGTTTCTGACACCTGGATGTCAAATCAATATTATAATGACAGCACCACAGCCAAAAAATATTTTTTAAAAAGGAAAATTTTTTAAAAGTCCTATTACTACATGGAAAATATTTGTATTGCCTCCCACTCTCCAGGGTACAGCCTGTTAATTGGGCACAAAGGGTAGGATCTGCCTGGAGCCTGCAGAACCCATTTGGGAAGCATGTGGTAATGTTATGAAGGAATTGGGTAAACAGGTTCTGCGAGGGGAAGAGGGTCCTGAGCAGTGCAGGGGTTGGTCCCTCCTGCTTCTGGACAGCCCAGGACCTCCTGTGCATCCTTCCCTCCCTCCTGTTCTTCCATTCATCCATCCATCCATCCACCCCTGTCACCAGGAGGTGCTTGCAGAAGGAGGATGGATGAGCAAACAGGTGCCTTCACACCACTTTGCCCCGTTATTCTCCCCCAGCCAAGAGAATCCAAAGCCGGACCAACCAGCACAGCCAGGGCTACAGGGATTAAATGAGCAAAAACCTACAGAGCCAGGAGTTCTGGGAAGAATTTAAATGCTTACGCTTCAGCAGAGGAATAAACCTGCATTAAGGAGTTGGGAAGGAAAAACTGGGAGAAAAGCTGTTTCCCTCAGGGAATCTTAGGCTGGGAGAAGGATTTGGCAATGAAAAATGGTGCAAGCAGCCGCAGCAGGGCAGGGGCTGGACAGGGACATCACCAACCATCAGCAGACCCTCCATTCCCACCCAGGATGGGAGCAAGAATACGGAAGGTTTTGCTCCTGCTCTCTTTTGGTGTTTTCTTGGCTCTTTGTTCCAGCTAGGGACAAACCCATCACTCACCTCTCCAATCGTTCCAGCCACATCCCAGGATCTGTGGGCAGGGTAGAGGGTGGCAAGGGAGCTCCCTTGCTGATGCTCCCAGCCCACCTCTGAGGTGGAAAATCAGCACCTGCAGAGCCCTGCCTCATTTTCCATGATTAATCAGTTTGCTTGAGAGCAGCAGGACTCCCACCCTCATCCATCCCCCCTGACAGCCACGTGTGAAGCCTGACGTTAATCAGATAAATTCCTTTGCAGTAGCACCAACAATTTTTCTAAAGCACAGTCTCCCTGGAGCTACTAATAATTACTCCAGATCCAGACATTAAAGCACCACCAAAAAAAATGTTTTTAATTAAAAAATTAATTTTTCTGACAGACCCACTGACGCTAAACTTGGAACGGCACAGCATCCATCAGGAGGGAAAGGAGAGGGATGGCAATGACCTGCTCACAAGGCTCTGCTGGGAAAGGGCAAGGGAGAAGAGTTGCATCCCTCGGGGCTTTGGAGAAGCTATCCCATCTCCAAACGCCCTGTGATGTCCCTGCTCTGCACAACACATCTCAAATGGGGCAGAGTTAAGGTGATGCCCAGCTCAGTGATTGCAATCCCTGTTGCATTTTTCCCACAAAACACCTCTGTGCTGCTGGCAGGAGGAGCCAGGAAAGAACTGCATTTCCAAGTGCCATCTCCCCAAGCCTCTGGGAATGACATCCCACTGGCAGGACACCCTCAGCTTCACCAGGTACAGGAAGAGCCCTACAGAATCATCTCCTTCCCTGAATGCACCTGAGCACTCCAGCCAGGCTGGATTCGTTATCCCTGGGCTGGGAGGGGAAAGGAGAATGAAAATAAAACATGCCATCCATGGAAAAAACATCCATTACCTCAAAGGGTTTTTGATAGGGAGAAAAAGGTTCAGATCCCCTCAGGCCCGGTTTGGGAAGCCAAACTAAGATGCAGCCACAGTAATGCAGTGCTAAAAAAACGCTGGGATGATGCTCCAGCAAGATCCATCCCAATTCCTGGGGTTACAGCCCCAAATTTTTCTGACTAACCACAGCAATGCTTGAGCTCTCCTTCCCTCTGGCTGCCTCTCATCCAGGGGGCTGAGGCTCAGACTGTAATGAGCCTCTTTCCTTGCCCTTCCCAGCACCAAGGTTTGCAGAAGAGGGTCATGAACGTGCCTGTCCCGCAGGGTCTGGGCTCTTTCACACCAGCCTGGCAGCGCAACGCGGCCGGCAGCGCGCCGCGAACAAAAGAGGCTTTGTTGCAGCAGGATGAAAGGCAGGATGGATCGAGGCAGGGGCTGGATTAATTGGATATGGGAAAATACCTAAATATATACATGGAGGGAGAAGCAGCGAGGTGCTCCTGCAGGACTGAGTTCAGGAAAAGCCAAATTGATGCGCTTAGATAAAGCCGCAGAGAGCGGATTCCTCAGCTGCAAGCGGTGCTGCCAGCCTTCTGCAAAAGAGATAAGGGCAAAGAAGTCCCCAAAACTGCTTAAAATATCCCCTGTACCTTCGCAAAGGACCCCAAGGCATCATGGCAGGGGAAGAATACTCACCTCCAAGGATGAGCCTGGGCTCAGGCAGGACCTTCCCTCCTCCTGGCCTAAGAACCCCCTAATGAATTCAATGAAGTTGGTCCAGGAGATCTGGGGAACACAAAAGGTTGAATGAATTTGAGTTGCTTAACCCAGAGAAGAGAGTGTCAAGGGCAAAACTGAGTCTGCAAATGTAGCTGGTGATGGCTGCAAAGTGGGAGAGAGAAAGCTGTTCCCTGCATCCAGTGTGAGAAGGAGAGGAAGGGACAGGTTAGATGTTAGCAATCCTCTTTCCAGCAGTACTGGGGAGGATCTGGGCAGCCCAGGTCCCATCAAAGGGCAGTTTTTATGGAGAAAAGCTGCAATTTTTGCAGCTCCCAAGGCAGGTGGATTGCTGGTATGTTGTGGGTAATTACACCAGTACATCTTCCCACAGCATCCCACACCCAAACACAGCAGCTTGGCCTCTGTCAGAGCAGGGACTGGAAGAGGAATATGACTTGATTTTCCATCAGCTCACCAAACAGGTGAGAAAATAACCTGCAGAGCCACTGCCCTTCACATACAGCGAGCAGAGATTAACAGGGATTTATCTCAGCACTCCCCCTGATGAGCAGCCCCCTCTCTGGGCTGCAGGGATGCTGGGTGCAAGGGAAAAGGGAGGAAGGCAAACACCTGTGGGACCTTGAGAACCACAAATCACTGCTTTTCGCCTCTCACTGAGGATAATTCAGTTGCTAGAGCTCTTTTGGAGATCTCAAACCCATCTCTGCCTTCCTGTGTCTCACTTCTGCCTTATTATGGTGTATTTTCCTATTTTCCCTCAAAAAAAAAAAAAAAAACCCACCCCAACCCTTCAGCTTTTCTGTGACGAGGCAAGAATGTTTCTGCTCACCTGAAAGCCTTCCAAATCAATCCATAACTTACCTGTAATAATCCCACACTTCAGAAAATGGCTTCAAATCACATCTATTTGGGGGAGACAGTAATTTAGGCTGGCTTCCCCCAGGAATTTCTCCTCTGGAGGCACATGGCTCAGTCCTGGGAGCAGCAGGTTGATGGAGCAGGTACATAAACACCCCTGGATAGAAGCCTGGCCCTGTGTCTTACCCACCTCACAGCTGCCTCTGCCTCTCCTGGCTGCAGCCCTTCTGATTTCCAGACCTCCATCACTTCTCAACACATTTTTTTTTTCCCCTGGATTCTTGAAATTAAATGCTGCTAATTTATTTTGCAGAAAACTCTGCAACCTGCTGGTACGTCTCTGCCAGCTGTGACCTCATCCCCCAGTGATTGGATTTTGGAGTAAATTAATAGAACCAGTTCATTAATTAATTGCAACTAACTTGTGCGGTGAACTGGACCCATCTCTCATGTTCCCAGGCTGCCCAGGAACCGCTCCAGATTCCAGCTCAGGAAGCACTTACTATGTTTTCATTTCAGCTGAGTGCTTTGGATGATCACTTCCCACTGTTCCAGCTGTTAGCAAACAGCAAACCTTAAATTGCCCCCTGCTCAGCTCCTGCATCCCACCCCCCAAAACAAAGGGGGAGCCCTGAAAACAGCATCCCCAAAGCTTCTACAGCCAAGGATAACACTGAACATCTACATCCTATTGTAGACAGGAGCTGGCAGCAAGTGAATGCTCCAGCGAAATCTCTAAACGCTGCACATATATTTTGGGTTTATTTGCTGGGCTTACCACTGAATCTTATTTGCTGGCATGGTTTGGGTTGGTTTTTTGGTTTTTTTTTTCCTCTTTCCTTCTTTCTCCCTGGGAGAACTTAATAAATCTTTGAAATCATCAAAAAGAAATGCAGCTTCAACACTTAGAGAGCACGGTTAAGTTACTTCCTGGCAATATAAACTAAGGCTGTAAAGTCAAACATTTCCATGCCATAACACAAGGTAAAAATGAGGGTTTGGGAACAGAAGGAGCAGGAACAGCCCAACCTCAGTTCTGCCCTCACCCAGGGCTGGACAAACCTGGAAGGCTCACAGCTGGCTGGAGGTGGTGACAGGGATGTCACTGTCCCCCCCAGCTTTTGCCATCATTCCGCTCCTGCCACATGCAGAATTTCAGCTGTTCTTTCGGGGGCTGCTTTTGCATGACCCCACTGCAAGGAGGGGCTGCTGTGACCAATCTCACCCGCATCAGGGACAGAGCGAGTGACCCTGGGGTGCCACCTCCTCCCCCTCTCTCTCTTTGCACCTCCCAACAATGCTTTGTGCTGGCAAAGATGGGAGATCCCCTCTGGAGCCCCAAGGGAGGAGCCTGGTGGCACTCACCGGCTGCAGGACCAGGCTGGGATGCAGACAGGACACAGCAGGATGGAGACAGGCAGGACCAGGGATGGATGCAGGCAGCATTTCCATGGCAACACAACAAAAAAGCAGCAGGGCCGCAGCTCCAAGAGAAGAAGGGGGTCAGGAGAAACTTTGTTGTCATGGAGGGCACCGGGGAGGAGCTGAGGTTCCCACTCCAGGATGTGTCACCCAGCAGCACCTCGGGGTGCTATGGGGACCCCAGCTGCAGGCCCTGTGAGGGGTTCCTCACCCTTTCCCAGTGCCAGGGAGCTGGGGGTAATTGTGATGCAGAGAGCTGAGGCTGTACCGTGCCCTTGATTTACTCTCTCCAGCCTCCTGCTTTCTAAATCTCTCTTTATTAGTATCACTACACAGCAGAGTGCAATTAGCAGTATATTAGCAATAAAAAAGCAGCCAGAGCCAGAAGTACTGCAGGTTATGGCTTTAAATCCTGCCTCTGACGGGGTGGCTGTGGACATGCACCCTCCCTGTGACCCCAGCCGGGGCTGCCCTGCCACCCATACCCCCAGAGCAGGGGAACCCCAGCACCCTCCAACAGCTCATCCCCCCTTTCCAGAGCTTTTACAGGTGCTGCAGCAGATCTGACACTAGGCCTGGCCACATTTAACCATTTATATTGATTACCCTGTCAGCTCATTTGAATAATTAAAACCAGATGGAGTCCTTTTAAGCATTTAAGGGAACGGCACCAGGAGCACCCCCGGAGCTGTGTGGTTTTGGCAGATGGGTGCAGGGGGACCTGGGTGGCTTTTGCTGTCAAACCTTCCTCTGGGTGACATCTGCCACCCTATGTGGCACCTCCCGTGCCCCTGCTGTCAGGAATGGGGCGGTGGAATCGGCACAGTTCCCACCCCCAGGCAGATTGGTGGGAATAATTGCTCTTGTACACTGCTACCGTTCCTTATATAAACAGCATTAAAGCTGCCAGCCAGCCACAAGCCTGATTAACAGCAGCAAATAAATGAAGCCAGTGCCAACAGCCCAGCGTTCCAGCGTGTGTGGGGAAGGGGGGCCCAGCATCCAGCCCCACCTTGGCATCCTGACCCCCAGCTCCTGTTCCAAACCTCACCCACCTGCAAAGCTCTTACACCAGGCCTCTTGCCAGGGACCTCTGGCTTCTTAAAATGGATGGGTGATGCCAGCTCAACTCTGGTTACTTGTTATTCCATCGTCTTTTCAAAGGGAGTAAAATATTCCTGGCGTGGTGCTGGTTATGCACTCCTGCCATCAGGCAGGGATGAGTTATCTTTACAGAAAGAAGCATAGATTAATACGTCAAATGAAAATGAACTATCGGCAGAATGAGATGAAAATGCAATGGCCAGTGACAGGGAGAAAAAGAAGAGAAAAAAGAAAGCCAGGCTTCTTGGGAGGACAGGAACATCAAAGACTGAGGAATTGATCAGCATTGGTGAAGTTGGATGGAGCTCAAACACCCTGCACAGGGCAGGGACCTTTTCCTGCTGCCCAGAGCAGAGCTCCACAGCCTCACCGTGCCTGGGGTTCGTCCTGGAGACCTGGTCCCACCATGCCCACCTCTGCCCCGAGGTACAGGGCATTTCCCAGGGGCAGGAGAGCAGCTCTCCTCTTGCAGCACCCCGACCCTGGATCTGCTCAAAGCCTCATGCTCCTCATGCTTTGAAGCTTCTGGAGCAGCTGCAGAAGGTGACCCTGTCCGTGGGTGTCCATCCCACCATCAGACACGTGCCCCCTCTTCCCCAGAACCGCCTGTGCCCTGCTCCCTGCTCTTGGCTGCCCCTCTGCCCCTCGCTGCACCATCCAGCCCTGCCATGATTTCCCAACCACCAGAGATAAATACCACTCCAAAATATTTATCCATGTAG
Source organism: Onychostruthus taczanowskii (assembly GCF_017590055.1). Lineage (NCBI taxonomy): Eukaryota > Metazoa > Chordata > Aves > Passeriformes > Passeridae > Onychostruthus > Onychostruthus taczanowskii. Next base: position 132,896 of record NW_024498329.1, on the reverse strand, counting down.
GAATGGGTGTGCTCCAGGAGTGCGTCACAGACACCTCACAATTTACAGGTGTTTATTGTCTGGGATGAGCAGTTGAGCCGAGCTGGTTTTATTTAGACATACTTCCAGTACCTGGAAATAGCTGTTTATATGTCCCAGTGTTTTGACATGGTTAGGTGCCTGGATTTTGATAGATCAAACCATGAGCAGCAGGCTGGCAGGTCTCTGTTTCCTTTCCTCCCTGCAGATTCCCATGCTCAGGCATCAGGGTGGGAATGGGGAGCCCCTCTGCTGGGCAAGGTCCAGCAACCTCCCTTACTCTCCAGCTCCTCAGCATGGAGAAGAGGCCAGAAAGATCCCTCTTCCTGCCTGCTGCTTGCTGCCTCTGTCAGAGATAAGAATTAATTACATTTCCCTGCCTTTGTAACTGCCTGGGGAATTTTTCAGCTCCCTCCACCACGAGGTCCACCTGATTTAAGGGGGGAACAGGGATATACTCAGTTTCACATGTGCTAATATTGCAGATGGGATATCACCCCTGAGCTCTGAACACACTGCAACAGGAATATTTGCAGAGCTGCTTCTCCATTCCCCAATCCCTGGGGTGCCACAGCCCCCTCCAGCAGCACTGACCATAAATCCCACAGGCCTCCACCACCTCAGTCAGGCTCGTGGCCAGGCAGGAGCTTGCACAGCAGAATAAGGGATGGTTCCCTCCAAAAACCCATCAGTAATTTGGCTTCCCCTGCTCTCTGGGACTTCCAGAGCTGATGGGACCCTTCCAGAGCCACAGGGGTTGGTTCACCCACACCACAAGGCCAGCAAAAAGAAAGAGAGGCTGCTGCCAGCCAGAGGAAGAGGACCAGACTGTCCCATCCCCGTGGGACAGCTGATGCCACTCAGGGCCACCCTGCTCAAGGGCTTCAGCCCTGGAGACCCGGCGTGCCGGGGCAGGCAGCATCCCCCAGCTCGGCGCAGGCCACCCGTGCCCTCGGCCCTGTCCTTGCCTGCCCAGGGGTGGCAGGGCTGTAAATGCTTTTGGTGGAGGGGCCTGCCATGAATCACTCTGGATTTACAGCTGAGCTGCAGGAAAGGGAATTATATAACTCTCAGGAGACAGGCTGGTGTGGAATGAACATCCATCAAGCACAAATTCCGGGTTATTTACCACTGCTGGATGTTGCCAAGAGAAACACCCCCTGGGCTGGAGAGCCTGTGGATGGATTCAACCATGGGGGACTGCTCAGCAGATGGAAAGTTTCTGTCCTCCTTGTCAGAGGAAGCTGGGATGTTTCGTCCCCCCTCTGCCCATGGGATGAGCCCAGTGCCCGGCAGAGGATGGGTTTCAGCTCAGCACAGCCCCATCTGGATCAAGGATCCTGGAGCCAGAGGAGTCTGGCAGCAGTGCCAAGCAACCCTTTTCATGAGCAGCACTTAATTATTCACCCTTTTAAAACGTTTTGCATCATAAACCTGGAATGGAGCAGAGGAAGGTGATTACTGTGCCACTCGCTCTCCCCTGCTGGAGCCAGGGCTGTGTGCTGGGAACGGTGGCACAGCCTGGGGATCCCACCTGAGCCAGCACCCAGCCCTGGTGACACCTGCAGGGTCATTTTCACTGAATTAAGACCCGTACAGGGAGATTTAGGGAGGTGAGATGTACCTCAGAGAGGTATCACAGATCATCAAATCCTTGTGTCCTCAACACCAACAGCCTTAAATCAAAGCAAGGTAAGGGGGCTGGAGAGCACCCCAGAGCAGAGCCTGGGTGGCCACAGGGGTCCCTGTGATATACAGAAGCCATCTTTGCAGACACAGGTTGTATTTTGCCCTCCCTAGGTCCTGGCCATGCCAGGCTGTTGATCCCACCTTTTGGGAACATCACTTTTCTGCTTGGCTGGTTTAGGAGCAGAGCAGTGGGATGGCCCAAGAGCTAAACTAAGCCCTTTTTACATAAATAACCCTCTAATTGTGCCCTGTTATATCCCTTGAACTTAAGGAAAGTCCTTCCTTAGCTAGAGGAGGATTTGAACTTTACTTTTAAGATGGGACTTGCAAATCCCAGGAAACCTGAGCACCCTGGTCTAGTGGAAGGTGTCCCTGCAGGGGGATTGGAACTGGGTGATCTTTAAAGCCCCTTCCAACCCAAGCCATTCTGAAATTCTATGATGTGAGCCATCACAATGAGCTTCCCAGTCTCTTCAGCCCTTGCAGAGGGAAAAACAGATTCGATCTGCCCAAATGCTGGCATTTTAGGAGGAATTTTGGATCCTCTCCCAACTTGGGAACTTTATATCAGTTCCTTGCCATTTTCCTTAAATTGGCAGTAAAAATTGAGGGAGACTAAAAGTCTGTGATTTGTACTTTGCACATGGGGAGCGGAACAATCTTTTGTTCATTTACTGTGACAACTGCAGCTCAGATTTAATTATTTACGATAATGTTCCAAGGCGCATCAGGGAACGTTCTCTGAGTTCATAAAAAATAACAACGCCTTGGTGCTGAGTGGCACCTAGCTACAGGCTCTGCCACTGCACTGGGGGAGGCACGTGCAGCTCCAGGAAGGGAGCAGAATCCTCTTGTCACTCCTCATCTGTCCTGTGGCTGGGCTGCTCTGCCAAGCACAGCCCCCCTGAGCCATCCAAGCCATTCCCATGTCACGCTCCCCACCCAGGGGCCAGGGAGGATCATTCCACCAGCACCCTCTGCACCAGCAGAGGCTCCTCTCCAACAGCCCCAGCTCCCCTGGCTGTGTGCGTGGGTGTGTTTTTATTCCCCTCTCCTGAAATACAGACTGGAAACCCTCATTCCCTCCTGAAGCTGCTGGCAGCCCCTGGTTCATGTTTTCTCTTTGTCCTTGTCTAAACATCCACTGCCCCACCTCAGTCTGTCTTCCAGCACTTTTTACCATGTCCTTCCCCATTAGTCACAGGAATAAGGGGAGACAGTTGGTATTTCATTATTAAATGTCTCACATCCAATAAATAGATCATTATTCTCCTCTGATTAGCAGCTCCACTTCCATCAGTTCAGAATAGTTATGGGTTTTTTCCCTTCCCATCTTCAAGCAGTAGCACAGTTTTTCTTAAGATCTGTTATAATCAAAGGATTAGAGCTTTGGAAATGTCCTCTGCATACACAGGAAGGTTTTTTCCTGCTCTCCCTCTCTCAGAGCGAGCGTGCTTTGAAACTGTGGCTCCACGATACTGCCTGTACCTGACCTGGTTTAATTTTAGTCTTGCCCAAATCTGCCACCAGCTCATTTAGCTGCAGCACTGAGAGCTCTCTATGGAGCTGGCCACAGGTCAGCTTACATACTTTTATTACAATTGCAGAGTCCAAGCATATCCTGCAGCTCTGACCTGGCTCCTGGGTGTTGGACTCCTTCCCTCTCAGGGCTGCAAACTCCCTCTCCTGCAGCCAGCCAGCACCACTGGGATGGGAGACAGGAGCTGCACCTCGGGCACAGCTCCTCCCTTCTCACACTGCAGCTGTCAACATCAGGCTCCACATCATATCCACAGCTTCAAGGCTGCAGAGAAAATCAGAGGTGGTTGCTGTCTTGGGACATTTCCAGAATTTCTGACACGGTAAGTGGTGCCCCAGAAAGCACTGACCCAGCTGCCCAGTTACAGCCATGATGGGCCAAGCAAGACGTAAGAGCACGAAAATTCCAATGAATATTCATTTCAAAACTTGCTCAAATATTCCCAAGGTAAACGTGGCTCTGTATTAATTTTACTCTGCACACTGAGCACATTGTTATTGCAAACAGAAAGCCACACAACCAGATAAAAATAGGTTTGGGGCTCTCTCACCAGGGCAGGAAGATTTTCGGACCCCCAGGATGGCAGTGCCCTGCAGCTCTCCCTCCTCATGTGCTGAAGGACCACCTTCCCCTGGGCAAAGCTCAGCCAGGACTGGAGCAGCAGGTCCCACCAGGCTCAGAGGAGAGGGCAATTCCCTTTCAGCTGGCATTTTTCCAGCGGTGTGGAAAAAGCCCACTCTGAAGAGAGCCACGTAAATGCTCTCGCAGGACATTCAGCTCAACCAGCTCTGCTGACCTCAGAGGCAGGGCTGCTGCTGAGCCTCACAGGTCACAGGAACAGGGCAGCACAATTAGCCAGTGAAGTCCAGAGCAGTGAATCCCGGTGGGAGGCAGATCTTCCCCCAATAAACCAAACCACTCGAGCTCCTCCTTCGCCAAATCTCTGGCTTTTCAACACCCAAGGCCTCTCCTGCAGCAAACCCTGGTTTGTCCCACTCTGCTGATGCCCCTTCCATCCGTTCCCATTCCTCACACCCTGCAGCTCTTCCCAGGCCATAACTGGGATGCTTTGCAGACACGTCTGTCCTTGAGCTCATCTTTTCATCCCCTCCAAAACACAAGAGCCGCTCCTATGGATGCATCCATCATCCCTGCGTGCTGCTCTGGCACTGATATCCCTGTGTGTGAGGAGCTCTGCATTGCCTGGGAGATGACAAGTTTGCATCTCTAACAGCTCCCCCAATATTTGTACCTGGCTCCATCCCCGCCTGGCTGGATCTCCCGTTCCTGGAGGTCTCCAGTTGCTGTGTGAGGTGTGGGCTCAGCCGCTGATCACAAATCACTCTGCCACTGCCAGGCCCTCCAAGCGCCACCTTGGGACCACCTCGCTCCGGTGACATCCCAGAGAGCTCCGCACAGCCCCAGGCATGGGGATGAGGATGAGGATGGGAGTGAGGGGCACAGCACTGCGGGGACCTTCGTGTTGATGTTTGTTTCTCTTTCCCGAACGGGAACGCGCTGGGGCACGTTCCTTGAGCTTTATTTGCAGCATCAGCCTCATTACATGGTTGAGACAGCAGGAGGATGGCAAAGCTCACGTACAGCCAGCAGCAACCAAAGATTTCTTTGTTACGGAGCATCTGAAAAACTTTTTAGCTAATAGCATATTGCTAAAGCTTACAGACAGTGGTTTTAAGCAATTATTAAAAGTACACATGCACCTGCTTTATTGTATTTCTGGGCTGCCCCAACAAAGGAAGGAATGGTGAATCTGACTCCATGTTCTCAGAAGGCTCATTTATTATTTTATTATCTATATTATATTAAAGAATACTAAACTAAACAATACAGAAAGGATATTTACACAATGCCAAAAAGATAATAATGAAACTTGTGACTCTGGAGTCTCCAGAGTCCTGACACAGCTTGGCCCTGACTGGCCAAAGAGTGACAATAACTCACAGCAGAATCCAATGGAACAATCACCTGTGGGTAAACAATCTCCAAACACATTGCAAAAGAGCAAAACACAGGAGAAGCAAATGAGATAAGAATTGTTTTCCTTTTCCTCTGAGGCTTCTCAGCTTCCCAGGAGAAAAATCCTGGGCAAAGGGATTTTTCAGAAAATATGAATGTGACAGTGCTTCACACAATGCTTGCTGGTCTTCTTTCTATTAATACACAACACTAATTATTAAGCTTGAAATCTTCTCTCTTAAAACTGAGATTATGAGTGTGTAGTTTAAATAGAAGTGTGTAGTACCACATAGTAGAAAACTTAGAGTTTAAAGTTTTAGAATACAGTAAATATATAAAACCAGGATAGAAGTTTTAAGGTAGTGACTAGTCCTTCTTCACCTTCTTCTTCATGAGTTTAAGTAGTGTTTTATAATTCAACAGAAAACTCCACATTACAAAACATGAAAGATTAGTTATTGAGTTAAAAGTGAAAGGAATTTAAATACAATTTCTTAATTAAATAGTTTAGCCTTAAAAAACTTATAAAAATATAATTGACCATTTTATACTTTATTAGTGAAATACTACAAAATTCACAGCTTATAAGTCTGTGATATAAATAAAAAATAATAAGCACCTAAATCTAAACACAAAACATCAACATCTCAAATACTTCAATCCTAACCTTAAAAAAATAAAAGAGAACCAGCATTTAGTGGTGCCCCAGTGCAAATCTCTGCCTTCTCCTCTCAGTGCTGGAAACCAATCCCTTCCACAGTCAGGGCCAGCTGCTTCCTGGCTGCTTGGCCCTTCTTCATTCCCATAAATCACAGCTCCTCACTTTCCACCTGTAAATTTGGGGAGCAGCACCTTGTGCTCCATGGGTTAAAAGACACTATTTAGGACAGTGCTTGGGCCCCTCCATCCCGTGCAGAGGGTAGAGGTGGCTACCCTGGCTATTCCCACATCCCACGAGCACCAGGATGAAGCAGCACGAAAGGAACAATGCCCAGCCTGGAGGGATTTGGGGAGGGGCCAGGACTGAGCTGCCTCCAGCCCTCCCTCCACCCTGGTGAGGATGCTGCAGCTCTTTCCTCATCCCACTCCTTGTTTAGTGGCTTGTTCTGCTCCGGGCTCAGAGGGTATTTCAGCCATCTCAGTGCTTCTAATCTCTTTGGGAACATTGCTGAGAAACACAATTTCAAGCCTCCCAAGATGTGACATGACTTGTAATTTGAGGCAGAGGTGAGAGCCTAGCACCCAAGGGACACAAAACAAACTGCCTCTGCAGGATTCTGCTCCCAGCCCTCCTCCCCTTCCCAAGCCAAGCCCCAAAACCCCCAGCTGGGGTCTCTGGGCAGCCCCCTCTGGCAGGAGGGGGCCTCTGGTTTAGCACACCAGGAGGGCAAACAGAGGCTGGGAAGCACCTGGGTGAGGAGCAGGAGCTGTGGGGCACAGGGGGGTGTGCAAGCAGTGAGGGGATGGAGGGCAGCCAGCCCAGCTCGGGGGAGCCATCTGGGAGCAGCCCCTGCAGATCAGGAGGCCGAGTGGCACATCCTGGAGTGCCAGCTGCTGGCACCAGCCCCGCCAGGAGCCCCCAGCACCCAGCAGGATCCCTCTGCAGGCACCCAGGGAGCCTCACACCCTGCTGCACCCCCAAACCCCACCTGCTGACACCCCCTTTTGCCAAATTCGCTCCCACAGCTCCACCGGGATTCTCTCTCCATGAGAAGAGCTGCTGGATCAGATCAAGGCCCCAGCTCTCAGCCACAGTCTCCAGCTGAGCATCTCGTGGGAGCACTCCCCAAGCTAGGGCAGGGGCTGCCCACACCAGCTCCAGGTGGTTCTGGTACATTCCACCCCAAGTCCCAGCGCTCCGGTGGGTGATGCTGAAACAAAGGAGAAACAACCCTGCCAGCTTTCACACTGCTGGGGCCAAAACAAGGTGAGGCAGAGCAGTGGAAACAAATCAGACCTTGAATCTCAGCACCAGGAAAAGCCAGTAGAGCATCCCAAATTTCACTCTTTAGAAAACCAAAAGGAGATTTATTATTGATTTTACTAGAGGACACAGGGATTTTGCAGATCCATGGATCTGCAAAACCCTCAACCCCCCATGAGGGCCTGGCTGGCAAAGGCAGGGAAAGGAAATGAGTGGGATGGAGCTGGCCATGCTGGCACATGTGCCTTTGTTTCACATCAGAGGAGGAGATAATAACCACCTGTGATCCTGTAAATTTTGATTTACACTCCAGCATCCCAAGCAATGCTCTGTTCATGGCTCAGGTGTTAATTGGGAGATTCCTCCTCATTTGTGAATGTAGCAGCTCCCCAGCTTCTTGGCTGGGTGATGGTTTCATTATCATTTCCTATATGTTAGCTTTAAATCCCCAATAATCCTACACGACTGGAGCCCATTCCAAGTGAGCAGTGAAATCCAATTTAGGATCCTATTCTCTCGGCCTGTGTAACCAGAGCCTGCTTCGTGCAGGCACAAAAATCCAATTCAGCTTCTTTGCCTCTCAACAGCTGCCCCCCATGAGACTTTTCCAGATGAAAAAAGCATAAACACAAAACCCCACAAGCCAGACTTGGAGGTCTGAGCCCCTCTGGGAAGACAGGCTCTGGGGGAAGGGGCTGTGGGGCTGCTCCTGCATCCCTGCCCTGCCCCCAGAGCTCCTGCAGGAGCTGTACCTGATCATCCTCCTGATGTTCTCTCACATCATCCCCCAGCTGCCCTCACCATCCATCCCCAGCTCCATCCCCAAGCACTTTCCAGGTAATCCTTCCCCCTTACAGCCTATTTCCAATGCAGTTTAGTCCTCTCAGGCTTCTCATTTAATTTCCATTAATCCCCATTAACAACATTCACAAGTCACTCCAGTGCAGGATATTTAAAGATTGCCCAAATTCAGAGACTTACCTTGTGTCAGTACCAGGCTGAAGATGTTCCCTATATCCCAGGGCTGGGAGTCAGTGAGAGCACTCCCAAAACCAGAATTTGGGCAAGACTCACTTTTCAATAGGGCTGAATTTCCAGTTTCCTGAATCGTCTTTTCAGGATCCTGGATTTCAGACATTTTCTTGCTAGAAATGATAGGAAAGGCTTTTTCACCCAAAAGGGCTGCTGTCCTCACTGCAAAGACAGAGGTGGCCAGGAAGGGCTGCAAGGAAAGAATGGGAGCCAAACCCACCCCAGCAGAATTCCTGACTGGATTCGGTCATCAAGCTTTGCTTCACTTTTTTGTCTTTAGATGTTGCACAGCAAACTCACATTTCCTAGGTAAAAAGTCTTTTGAACCAACTCTTCAGTGTTTTGGATGCTTACAAATCACAGGAATGGACATTTTGGAGCGTTTCTGGATGCCTGCTTTCAAACTGGGGAGATTTATGGAGCCTGACCTTCCCCACACGCTCTTTGCTTGACAAAGGAGCAGTTTCCAACAAACACAAGCCAAAGCTACTCCAAAAATCCATCCTCACAGCCTCCCTGCTCTCTCCCCCCTCCTTTCTTTACAGCTGGCCCAGCCTTTCTTCCTCCTGCCTTACTCTTCCTCCTCCAACTTGAGTTCTTCCTCTTGTGGTTAATTCCCCCACGGTCTGGGTTCTCTGGGGATTATCTGCATCCTGATGAGGATTTCTTGATCCTTTCTCCACACCCATCCTGGCAGCCTTGGCTTTCACAGGAAAGTCTTCTGGTATGTACCCAGCCCTTCTAACAAGCTAGAAAATAAAAGTAATGGTTACCCGTACAGGAATTAAACTTGGTATACCTCCCTGAGAGTCTGTGGCATGAGCAAAGTCAGCAACAAGGGGGAATTTTCATTCGTTTAAGGAGACAGGATGGGGAGAGGGATGCATGATTTGGTGGAAGCAGGTAGAGCTCCTTAACTCGGGGCTCTGATGGGGGTAAGAGAGGCTGGGAACGTGCATGGTGTCAGCTGGAAAGGTTCAGAGGATGTAGGAGTGGGGGGGATGAGGGACATTGACTGGAGAAGGCTGAGGAGGTGATGGAATGGCTGAAGCAAGCCCATGCTATAGGGATGGGGCTCTTCTCTCACCTTAAGCATTTTTGCCCCATTTCCTTCTCCAACTAGTCAGTCTTTGTTGGCTCTTGTCCCATTTCTGTCATTTCTACTTCCCTGTCTCCATCTGCAGTGTGACCCAGGCACACCCGAGTGCACACAGCCTGGGGTTCACCAAGAGCACATCAAGTGGAAACACAACAGAGGAAGTTTTGTCTGTTTTTTTCCAGTGAAACAGCTCTATTTGTGCCATGTCAGTGGATGACAGATTTCCAGGGGCTCAGTGAAGCTGCTGGTGGGCTGCAGGATCCTGGCAGGAGGAGAGCTGAGCTGCCACTCTCCCTGACATTTTTGGTATGCCTGGAGAGCAGCTCTCCCACATCTCATGGGCAGCACCTGAGGCCTCAGCAAGGCTCCATGCACCTTACTGGGTGCTCCAGTCCCACCAGCACCTCCTCACACACAGCACGTCCACGGTCCCACCAGTGTTTGGAGCTCAAAGAGGCTCCAGACACCTTGGGATATTTTTCATGGGTAAATAGACCCTTTTTCCTCCATGTCACCAGCTCAGCTCCAGCCCAGGGTCAATGGAGACAGAAAGTCATTACCAACTGATGAATTCATGCAAGGGAATAAGGCATTGGTCTCACTCTGGTTATGAGGAGACAGATGTCCACATTGCAGCATCTCCTGTCACACCACTGCTAACCAGCACCTTCCACCCAGGCCAGAAGATTCTCTTCCCACCAAGACAAGTCTAAGTACCCACAAGGGGGTTATTTCTGGAGGAATCTTCTCCACTGCCTTGTGCCTTCACAGCAAAAAGCCAGTGGCTGGTTCCTTCCTTCAGCACATGGTCTGGATCCTCCACATTACCAGTTTTTATTGGGAATCAGCTCTGCCTGGTCAGGCAGGAAATGTTACACAAGCCCTGCCTGGTTTGGGGAGAAAGTTATCCTCTGACTCCTTCCATAGATACTGTATTCCCAGGAAAATGCCACATGCTGGGATTCCCAGCTGGCCCTCATCCTCATTATTGCCATCTAGAAACTGCTGCTCGTCTTTGTGGACTGACAGAGCTCATGGGAACTCCAACATTTCACCCTCCAGAAGGAAAAGGCAATGACCCAAGCAGAAACCACCCTGTAAGCACCTCCCTCTCGTGTTAGTGAGTGTGGACACACAACTGAAGAGGCAGTTTCTGCCCCAAAAGGCCCAGCTTTGACCCCTGGATTTATGGGGCCTTGAAGCACCAGTCCAGGTGCTCTGGGGGAGAGAAGGAAAGGGCACAGAGAGGAGCCAGGCAAGAAGCCAGCAGGTGATGGGCACGGGGAGGCTGCTGCCCCAGAAAGCAAGAGGACAGAACACTGGGGTGGCCTTGAGGACGCTCTTTGCTCTGCGGAGGACACGGCCCCACTTTGCCACGCAGGCAGGGGGACAAATCCTGGCAGAAATCAGCCTTTGTTACTATGGTGATTAGTGCTGCCTTGCCAATACAGCCCTGTGCCACCAGCTGGTTGTGGTGGGCGAGCACACAGGCCAGGGATGGTCCCAGGCACCCCGAGCCCCCCTGATGGGGACAGTGCAGAGGAGACTCCTGGCAGAGCCCCCCTTCCAGCCCCCCGTGACACAGCCTGGGGGTTCCAGCTGACAAGCATGTTTAATTGAATGTTTCTCTCTTTATGTTTCTCTTTCCAGCAAATAAAACCAGGGCAGGATAAAAATATATGACGCTTAAAGGGGACACTGCCAAGGAATTTTTATCTGTTTTAATTTGCATTTTACTCTTCATTTGTTTGCAGCACTGTGGCTGCAAAATTGCATTTTTAAAAAAAATTTATTGCCTTTCCTGAGTTTTGTCATGTTTCCAGCTGGAAAATAGCGACTGAGGCCCCTTGTCCCACTGCTGTCCCCCGGGCTGCTCCCACCCAGAGAGAGGTGTAGGTAACCCTGCAAACCACAGCAGGGTGATGTGGTTTGTCCCAGCCTTGTTGTTATTATGGCTTCATTTATACCCTGGCTCCTGGAATTAACAACTGGAAGAAGGATATTAGCCTTTGGATAAAACCCCAATGCTTGAGAGAGCCCAGCTATTCTGGCCTGTAAATTTTGATAGAATTTATTGCTCTCTGCCGCATCAGGACCTGAAGGTGGAAATCCAGGGCTCTGGTTTTCTTCTCAGGACAAACTAATGCCAAGCTAGAAATAGTCCAGCAAGAATTCCCCACAACCTCTACTTAGAGCTTCAGGACAAGCCCAATTTCCCTCCTCCCTGCCCAGACCCTGCTAATTTCCCCAGCCGCCGTGATAAATGGCTGTGCCGGCGCAGTGACATCTTTCTAATCTGCTCCAAGACAGATGGGTTCCTCTGCTGGGAGAGAAATCCCACGGCTAAACCTGCCTGGGAGGGGAACCAGAGCACTGGAAGCTGGAGCAATGTGAAAGGGGGTGTGCTGGGGTGCTGCCATGGCATCTTTCTCTGCTTATTTATCCACACATTAGATGGGGAGGAATAAGAGCTTTGGGGGCTCCAGACACCACAGGCTTTGCTGGGGATGGACAGAGGGAGTATGAGCATCTTCCCTGGCCAGGTCAATGTGCCTGGAGCAACCACCACCTTCCCAGGTAAAGAAGACACCTTCATTCTTCTGCAGAGAAGCAGGAGAAGCAGCAGCCAAGGCTTTCCAGGGTCAGGGCTTCAAGCTGCTGCTGTTCTGGTGCTTCTGGTGTGCCTGCAAACGTGTCTTTGGGAAGACCTGCACACCTTCCCAGGCTGGTTTAGTGACAGCAGACATGGACAACAAGGGGCCAAATAGCAGCAAGGTAAGACCCTCCCAAATTAGCACGAGTGCCAGACCAGGAGCAGGGGGATCAGTCCCCAGCGTGTCCCCACCTGCTTAGACCTGGCAGAGACAACGGGCCCGAGCTGGCAGTGGGGCCTGCACGGCAGCTGGCCGTCCCAACCCTCTCGGAGCATCCCTCCCCTGCACTCCGGGAGCATCCATCCATCCCTCCCTCCCGCCGCTGGCCGGGCGAGCGCGGAGCGCTGGTGCCACCTCCCGGGCTGCGGCGCTGCCAGCGGCTCCCGAGCCCTGCCCGCGGCTCCCGAAGTGTCCCCAGTCCGCATTCCCTGCGACACCGAGCACCCCGGACACACGCTCGCTGTCACACCCAGCCGAGCAGGGCCGCCCCAGCCTTCCTCCTGCAGGCACCACCCGCACCTTCCTCAGCTCCCAGCGCTCTGCCAACCCAGGCTGCCCTGGGTTTTGGGGGCTTTAGCTCTGGCTTGGTGAGGAAAAGCATTTTTTCAGACACTGTTCTTGTGACATGGAGTGATGGGACAAGGGGGAATGGCTTCAGACCAACCGGGCAGGGTTAGATGGGATATCAGAGAGAAATTCCACCCTGTGAGTGTGGTCAGAGCCTGGCACAGGTGGTCCAGAGAAGTTGTGGCTGCCTCACAAAAAAGTTCAAAATCGGGTGGGACAGGGCTTGGAGCAACCTGGGATAGTGGAAGGTGTCCCTGCCCATGGCAGGAGCTGGATGATCTTTAAAGTCCCTTCCAACCCAAATCCCTCTACAATTCTACTATCACAAGGTCCCCAAGACCAAGCCCTGCCTGCCACATCCCAGCTAGATCCTGAGACCTCACTGGATACACAGAATCTGCCCGAGAAGCCAGCACAGCTCACCACTGCTCTCTCCAACCCCTTCCCGAGCCCTCAGAGAATTCCCCACTCACACAGTGGGGCATTAGTTCCTTGAGAACACATCAGTCAATATCTACCTAGTGTTAAAAGCTGGTTACTCTGTCTGACAAGCCCCGGAAAAGATGGTGAGCCGTGAGCCTGCTGCCTCCAAATCACAGCTCAGTTCCTCTTCCAGAGCATCCTAAATCCAGGCTAAAAATAAATGGGCTGTATTGATTTCCTTTTTAAAACTAATGCTGGGGAGTGATGTGTTCTGTGCTCAAGGAAGAGCAAAAGGCATTAGTCACAGGGAAGCACAGTCACAGCCCTTCAAACCCTCCACAGGTGTAAATAACACTCACCTCACATCAAACCCCTTCACAGGCTCTGGGGGAGCAGCAGCAGAGCTGTGGGGCTAGTCCAGAGGGCTTGTCCCATGGTCCAGCACAGCTCCAAAGCCCTAGCAGGTGACTTTTCAGGGACTTAAAACCCCATCTCTGTTCAGAGGCTGCATATGAGGTACACAGGTGGCAACAGCTCAAAGCAGCACCAAGTGAAGGGACAGGAGAGGTTTACTCACCGTGCTGGGACACAGCCTCATCCCCATCACAGTCATCTGAGGGGAAGAGACTCCCCCAGACTGGGTGAAGGGTGCAGACCCTCTGCCCATGCCTAGCACCTGCCCAGCACAGCTGTAGGAAAAGGAGCAAAAGCTGAAAACACCTCAATTTAAGGGCAGCCAGGGTGGAGGGCGTGGTGAGAGCCCAGGTGCAGCTTGTCAGGACAATCAGCACCCCCTGCCCAACTGTTTGTCTCCTTAAATTAACAGCGCCACAACTACGAAGTTAGGTTTGTTGGTGGTTGTGGACATGAAACAGTCTCTGAACTGTGCTTCTCCTATCTAATGCAGAGGCAGGCAGCATTCCCAACTTCCCTGCAGCAACCCCAGCTGCCTGCAGCACCCCCAATGCCCTGCAGCATCCTCTTCCTCTTTGATTTCATCCTGAGACAGGACAGGCATGCCAGAAACACCAAACAATCCCTGTGACATCTTGCTCTACTCCCCTGGGTGAGCCCAGCACATCTGCCCAGCTGTTCCCAACCACAGACACAAGCTCATGTTGCTTTTGCCCCAAGCACCCGGGGGAGCCCCCTGCTCCCGGGGAAAGGGGTGCACGGCCAAGGCTGCAGAGCTGCCCCCTTGGGCCAGACCCACCCGCCACCCCCGGCCAGGGCATTGCTTCAGCCAGGTCAGATCCCAGGGCTTTGTTTCATTTCCTTTATAATCCCTCCAGCACATGGGAAGGCAGATGCTGAGAAGCTAAATCCCAGCAGCATTCATGAATGCGCTCTCTCCTGCCAGCGCCGGATGGGATATTCTTTCCAGGGGAGGAATGGGATATTCCTTCCAGGCGCTCACTCCAAGCACGCTCGCCTCTCTCCTCCCTCTGCTTCCCCAGCTCCATCCTCTCACAGCATCAGGGCCCCCAGACCTCCTCCTGTGCTGGTGCTGGGTGGCACAGGGGAGCCTGGCCCTGGCACAAGGCCCAGCCAGGGTGTAGTTTTGGGGAAAAAGGCAAGCAGAGGAGCTGAGCTCTGCTTTATTGAAGGGTGCACAGGGAGTCTCTTCCCTGCAGGTGAATGTTGGCATTCCAGATAAATAGTTGCCAGGGATGGCTTTGCCCATGCCAAGCAAACACAAGGCCACAGAGCTGTCCAGGGAAGGGGCTCTCCCATGGAAAGGGCTCCCAGCCTGGCCAGCCCACAGGGGGCTTACACACAGCGGGTGAGGTGGGGTTCCCGTAGGAGATGGGGTGCCCGAGAGGTGCCCACGTGAGCAGGGTGCCCCGCAGGCATGGCAGGGCTCTGGGTGGAGGGCTGCAGCTGTGGACCCCCCTCGGCAGCCCTCCACACCTCCCTCTGTACCGGCTGCCCTGGAAACACATCCTAAATAAAGCTGGGCTCGGATAAATAAAAGCGTCCGGAGGCCGGCGGGTCAGCCAGCGCCGAGAGGAGGAGGGGAGCAGCCAGAAGGGATGGGAGCAGTGGCTGCCTCAAACACTGGCCCCAGGACTGCAGGGGAAGGAAAGAATTTGATTTTTCTCTTTTTTTTCCCTCCTCCAAGCCCCCCCAAGCCTCCAGTCCCCCACGGTGGGCACTCACCTAAGGGCAAGGGCACTCCCCACTGCCTGCAAATGCAGCTGGCACTGCACCGGCACTGGCTCCCCGGGGCTGGAGCTGCCTTGCGGGGAAGGACGAGGGTGCCCGTGCAGAGCCAGGCTGCCAGCCCTGCCCGGAGGGCAAGGACACCGCTCCTCGCTGGCTCTGCCCCTCTGCCGCTCAGCCAGATGTGGGCTGGGAAAGGGAAAAACAAATCCCCCGCTGCCGCCGGGGCCTGGCTGAGGGCTGGGAAATGTGCTGGCCAGATGTGGGGCACAGGGCTGTGCTGGGGGCTCGGCGAGGGGGGCGGCAGAGGCTGCCTGAGGCAGGACTCGCTGGGGATGTTCCTCTGGATAACACAGGAACTTTCAAGCAGAAGTTGTGATTTCCTTGTTGGAGAGGGGGAATATAAAAATTTAAATATTTTAAAATTTAAATATTTTGAATATAAAAAATTTAAAAAGCAGTGAAAGTTTTCCTCTGTCCTTGCTGTGGACAGGTTTGTCTTGGATATTTTCCCACCAGCCTCCTGCCTGTGGAATGGACCCTGAGCATCCTTGAGGGGGAGGATACTCAGGTTGCTTGGAACCATTTCCTTGCTCAAGCCGTGCTTGCTGTCCTCTTCCAAGTCTGATGCTCCCCTGGCTAAGGGTGGTTCATTCCCAGTGGCCCAGTGAGCAAAACAAACCTGAGGACAGAGAGCCTGAAGTAAAGTCAGGGACGCCTGTTGGTGGACTGAAGGTGGTCCTGGTGGTTTGGGGATTGTCCTGTGAGTTGGAGATGGTCCTGGTAGATGGGAGAGAAGTGGATGTGCTCAGCCCATCTGTTGCCCATGACATGATGGGGACAGTAGGAATCAAACTCTACCCTGAAGGCTAAAGCCCTGCATCCCCCTCTTGCTTCACCAGCCCCTAAGAGGGGTGAGGAGAGGGGACTGCTGAGCACAGGCAGAGAGAAAACCTCCCAGAGTCCTCAGCAGACCCTAAGATAAAGAGCAGGAAAGGGAATACTTTGCAAAATTGAATCTGTACAAATCAGCCAGCCCGGCTAATATGAAACCCCCAGACTAAACAGAATTAGCTAATGAACTTACCGAGCCCCTGGCAATTACTCAGAAAAAGTTACTGAAAAAAACAGCGCATCCCAGGTTTATTTAATGTCTTTATTAATGATCTGAAAGCAAAAGTAAACAACAAATTAATTATGTTTGCAGATGACTGTGCACTGGAAGGTGTTGCAAATGCTGCCAAAGACGGCAAAGTCACGCCGAGGCCCTAGAGGGGTTAGAATTAACCCAGCAGGAAACAAGCCACATGTAATCCTTCAGCCAAGCATGGCACGGGTGGAAAATGGCCTGAAATCCAGACATCCATGAGAAAGGAGGGGTGTGCTGCATAAGAGCCAAGGAGGAGGATGGGAGCACCTTGGGATAGGCTGGAAAGATGGGGCATGAGCAAGGAGCAGGGAGCCAGGCTGGGTGCGATGCTGGGTGTCCAAAGGGTGGTGGCCTTTCCCTGAATCAGCTTTGCAGCAGGAGGAGAAGCTGGAAAGTTCTTTCCCCAGTGTTGTGCTAACACAGTTGGAGTGCCCTGAGGGCCAAAGGTCATCCTGACTGCCAGCTGAGAGAGGTGTGATGTTTGCAGGGCCACTCAGAAATAGGGCCAGGGGTGGGTAACAGCAGCTTTGGGACCGAGTCACTGATCTGGGTCTGTGTGGACACCAGGGACTGGCTTTGCTCCCCCCGAAGTGCCAAGGGATGTGCGGAGATTAGCCCAGTTGGTTAGAGCACGGTGCTAATAACACCAGGCTTTGATCCCTGCACGGGCCGCTCACTTAACAGTTGGATTCGATGATCCGTGTGGGTCGCTTCCAACTCAGAGTATTTTGGGACTCTGTGACATCCTGCTCAGCCCGGAGCAGGCGGTGCCTCCGGAGCCGCCCCTCGCACCCCACGTCGGGCTCCGTCCCCGCTCCTCCTCCCCTCGCCGGCGGGAACAAGGCTGCTTTCAGGAGCGGGTGTGGGTGGCGGGGCCTCTAGCTCTTTAAGAGGGAAAATTGGGGTTGTAATCTGAGCGAATTTCTCCTTTCTGACAGGCGGGAGAAGTTACAGGTCCCTCCCTCGATCCGCTTTATTAAATATAGTAGTAGCGGGAGCGCTCGGCTGGGAGCAGGCGCCGGCCGAGGCTGTGCCGTCCCGGAGCCCTCGCCGCTGCCGCAGCCCCGGGGACGCGATGGGTGCCCGAGGTGGCATCGCCACCACCGTGCTGCTGCTGCTGCTGCTGGCCGGCCACCCCCAGCCCCTCACCGCGGGACCCCCGGCCGGAGGTGAGTCCGGTCCCCCAAACTGGGAGTGAGGGGTGGGAAATCCTGCGGGATAATCCTGCTCCTGGGGAGCTGGGGAGGCAGCGAGGAGCGCTGCGGACATGGGCGACCCACGGGTGGTGGCTGTCCCTCCCCGGGGTGCGGGGTCCTGTCCAAGCTGGCAGGAGCACTGTGTTTAGGGACAGTTTGGGGGAAGCCGAGGCCGGGAGAGGAGCGGCTCGCCGGGCTCTGTGTGCCTCGCTGGGCTCTGGTGCCCCGCTGGGCTCTGTGTGCCCCGCTGGGCTCTGTGTGCCTCGCAGGGCTCTGTGTGCCTCGCCGGGTGCTGTCCGCGGTCTGTGTGCCTCGCTGGGCTCTGGTGCCCCGCTGGGCTCTGTGTGCCCCGCCGGGCTCTGTGTGCCTCGCCGGGCTCTGTCCGCGGGGCGCACGGTGTGTGCCGTGTGGGATGCGGCTCGGAGCAGCTTCGGCCGGCGCCAGGGGCAGCCGGCGGGGGAAAGGCACTGTGGCTGCCCCGCCAAGCCCGGCGCCACGGGGAGGGAGCTCGCCAGCCCTCCCTGCCCATGTTTGGCCTTGCCACGGGAGCCGCCTGCGAGGGCAGCCCCTCTTCATGCCGGGCGCGGGGGCGTCTGCGGGCTGTCACCGCCCGGGGCTGTCCGTCCTGCGCGCTGCGGTGGCTGTGGCCCCGGGCGAGGGGTGAGTGCTCACCTCTCCCACCAGCACAGCCCCACAAGTGTCGTGACACCATCCCTGGGGTGACAGGGAACCAGCTGGGGCTGAGGGTCCCTCCTGTGGTGGCACAGCGCTGGCGGCCGCACAGGGTCAGCGCTGGGCACGGCGGGACAGAGGTGCGGGATTTATACCCAGTTTTCCCCATGGAGCAGCCAGGTTTGCACACCCAGCTCTTGTCATAGACGTGTGTCCAGCCTCAGCATCCTGCCAGCCGTCCCACAGCCCTGCTCCCTCCCTGCCTCAGCAGGCTCTGCGGGTCTGGATGGGGTCTGACCCTCCGAGCAGTGCCTGGGGTCTGGCTGGGCATGGCACTGCAGCAGCAGCACCTGCAGCTTTGAGCATGAAGGGCGATTAGAATGCACTTTCAAGTCCCTAACTCACCCCAAAAATAATATATCATTCCACTGAGCAGTGTCTCTTCCCCAAACCCCCCCCCCGGGGACCAGGACTCTGACCAGCAGTGAGGCAGGAGCTTGCTCCCAGCAGTTCCCAAAGGAATTACTGAAAACCTCCAGCCTTTAGCTTCCTAACCATCTTCTGCATCCCAGCCTGGGTCAGTGCAAGGAGGAGGATGATCCCAGAGCCCAGCCTTGTGGCCCTCAGCAGCTGCAGGGCTGCTGTTGGTCTCATGCTGTCCCTGTTCCCTCCCAGAGAGCAGGTGGCCTCTGGGACATGCTCCTTTCATTACCTTAGGCCTTGTTCTTTCTATTTTTTGCCATGCACCAAAATAGGAGGGCGCCTGGCAAGCTGAGTGGAAAAAAAATCCCTTTTGTTAATGAACAGAGTGGTCTCCTTCCTCCCAGCCCTGACCTTTCCATCCCGGGATGGGATTTCCCCACATGGATCTGTTACTTGCACGGTGTCCAGGGTGGGTCTGAGGGCTGCCCTGGCAGTCCCAAACTCTTTCAATGGTGAAGGTGCTGGAGAAACCCCCAGAAAACCCCAAAATCCCCATGGCTTTCACTGCCACCCCCAGACTCGCCCCAGGTGTCTCCCCCCATGGCTGTGACACGGCTCTGGGGGTCACTGGGCACCTCCCTGGTCAACACGTGGGGCTGGGGAAGAAAAGGGGGTTTACCCCCGTTTTCAGACACTGGGGACTGTTTCTGCACTGGGCTGAAACAGATGTGCCAGCTGTGACCCTGGGGCTGGGCAGCAGCTTCCCAGCAGCCCCCTGCAGCTGAGAACATCCCTGCTGAGCCCAGCAGCTCTCATTCCAGCTGTTCCCTGGCTGCCCACCGTGGGACATCCCATGTCTCCTTCAGGGAGAGCCAGGAGCAGCGTGCTGAGCATGGGGCTGAGGTTTTTGGGGGGGAAGCCTGTGTTTTGTGTTCCCTCCAAGCTCAGGTTCAGGAATCTGGGTCTTCCTGCCCAGCCCAGCATGGGAAGAGTCATCATGCACTTCATCAAATACAGGATTATACCAAAAAGAAAAAACACTCATAAAACTTGTCCTCTTGACATCAGAGTGTGAAGCTTTAGTAAACTGTTTTTCGACAGCCTGGCTCCCCTCCGGTTCCCAGTGAGGTCACCCACAGGCTGGGCTCCCCCTTCCCCAAAATCCCTGGTAGTGGAGGTCTGGAGTGAGGGGAGAAGAGAGAATTGGATGTGTAGACCCCCCATGAGCAGCGTTCACCCCGAGATTTCAGCAAGTGGGTGCCAAAAATGTGACACCCCCCAAAGTTTAGGCGGACCCCAGAGGCAGTGATGGGGTCCCGGCGAGGCAGGTGGGACACTGGCATGTCCAGGATACCTGCCCATGGGTAGGGAGCAGTGTCTGCCCTGGGGTGTCCATCCAGGATCCCTTCTGCTCTCTCCAGGTTCCTCAGCTCCACGGAGCCACCTCGGCTCTTCCTTTCCTCCACTTTTGGAAATCTGACTGATTTATTCAAACTTTCTTTTTTATGGTCGCGCCACATGTTTTAAGGTCATAGCTCAAAGCAGCTGGAAAAGTTTCCAGCTGATGGGAAAGAACAGGAAAAATGCTGAAAAGGGGGGAGCACACAAACTGGTATCGTGGGAATCGGAGAGGAATATTCTTGTCTCACTCTTATATTTAGCAACAGAGGGCTGTGGGCAAAAATATAATGAGCACATTCCTGCAGGATTGCAGGACAGGGTTAAGCTCACCCCGAGGAGCTCACGTCAGGTTGAAGGCTGGACAGGAACAGGGCCTGGGAGGCGGGAGCCTGCGTGCCTAAATAAAGCTCCGAGCACAGACTGTTCGCAGCAGGCGTTGGCCCAGCCCAGCCTCGGCTCCCCGGGGCTGCTCCCGTGGCCCTTTCCAGGTGCTGGGCTCGCTTTGCCTCCTTTTTGGGAAGGCTGAGTGTGAGCATCACCCCTGGCCTTCAGCTGGGAGTCTCCTAGAAACTCCTGTGCCCTTCCCAGCTCTCACCCGGGCAGTGCCAGCCTCGTTTGCCACCAGCCCCTTCGCCACGCTGCATCTCCAAACCCCTGGGGACGCAGAGGAGGGAGGGTGTCCACCAGAGCTCCCTCATTCCCAAACCAGCCCTTCCTGAGCTGTCTCCATCGTGCCCTGTGTTTGGTTGGACATTGCCATGCTGCACTGGGATGGGACACCCCTCAGACCTTTCCTGAGGTAAATAGACCAGAAAAAGGGAGGTCACATTTACCAATATAATCTATTGGTAATATATATAATATATATAACATGTATATATATATTTTTAAATATATACTACCAATATAATAGATTGACCAATATAGCAGAATATTATTAGGCATTGGTACATGAGGATAATTTTTAGTCTGTTGTATTGATAGAATGTTAATATATCTTATGAAGCATATCCCAAATACGTTCTATGAAGTCAAAGAACCTTTCACAAAGAGAGTCAGGGCAGCACTGGGATCTGCAAAGCCAGCTACAATCCATAGGAGCAGGGCTGCTGTAGCTCCTCCCAACCCCAAGATGGGGACCGTGCAGGTTTGCTGCCTGATTTGTCACCCACTGCCAGTCCTTTACCCTCAGCACAGACCAAACAGGGCCTCTCAGCTGGCATCAGGGTGGGGTGGGAGATGTTTGTGCCCTGGGCTGTGGATCCAGGAGGGTGATAAATTCCCGTTTTCCATCCCTCTTCCCCGGGTGTGCCGCCCCTCGTGGCTCCGGGCAGTGCCTCTGGGAGCTGCCCTGTGCCCAGGGACTGCCTTGGCTGCCTGACAGCCCCAAAGCAGCCCTGAGAAGGGCGGGTGCTGCCAAAAACTGCTGGGAGTGGAGAGAGTGATGGGGCAAACAGCATGGTTTGGAGGTGGCGGGGCCCATCACGTGCCTCCCAGACAAGGAGACAGAGAAGCAACACGGATCCATCACCATGACTCACTGGCTGGGGAAGGAGCTGTGAGTCAGCTCGGGATGGCCCTGTGAATCCCTGCTGCTACTTTTGCCCAAGTCTTGGCTTTCTGGAAGTTGTTTTTCCTCTTTGCTGCAGGCGGGCAAGGGATGGGAGGGTTTGGAGCCACCGACTGCTTGTGGTGCCATCCCCAGCTGTGCTGATGGGTGCTCCCCACCCTCGACCATCTCACACCCCTGGCGTGGTGCAGCACTGGCAGAGAGAGGGGCAAGCAGCAGGAATTTCCCATTCTCTTTTCCAGCTTCTGCCTGGGCTTCAAGGTTTTCCACATCCCATCCCACAGAAATTTCTGAGCCCACCAGGGTCATTTCCTCTGGGAGCTTGGGAGAAGAGAGGAAAGTCTTGGCCCGAGGTGGATGTGGCTGAGAAAGCCCTGCAGCCCTGGGAGGGGATGTGAGCACCAGCTTCCACACCCCCACAGCCCCCCCACAGCCGGGCCTCCCCCCGTGCTACAAATAGAGCAGGGATTTATTTTCTCTATAAACATCACCCCAGCGGGTGTTTCTCATGGATGGAAAAGTCAGGGATAGCAGGAGTGGGGAGGGGGAGGCAGGGAGGGGGACCTCTGGAAGGATGGGGGAAGAGGAGAGGACAGGAGAGGGCAGAGCTTTCAGCTCTAGAAGGAGCGGGAAAAAGAAAATACTAATTTTCTTTGCAGACAGTTTAGCATGTCAGCCCCAGAGGAGCAAAAAATATCCTCTCTTTCCCCCATCCACACTGCAAACCCCCATCTCTGTCTGTGGAGACACTCTTCTCTGCCCCCCACAGCACTCAGCATCACCAAAAGCTCATCCTGGCCGTGGTCCTTGGTGCCCTTTGGGGTGCAGGGTGCTGTGGGTGCTGCCTTACCAGCACAACTAAAGCTGAACCGCCCCAATTTACACATTTTACACCACAATTGCACCGTTTTACCATCCCCGTTGAAACATTTCCCCGTCCCTGAGCACTGGATGCTGCAGTTAAGGCAAGCAGGTATCTTCTGGCAAGGTTTCAACGCTCCCGCTCGTGCTCATTCTTCCCCCACAGTCTGGCTGATAGCTCCCCCCATCCTGGCACGTCAGGAACCATTTGACACCAGCGGGGCTGGGAAACATCAGAGCCCGGCGGCTGGAGCTGGAGCCGGCCCCTGTCGGCGCGGCCGCGGGCTGTTTGTTGACACCAGGCAGGATCTCTCCGGTAACACCGAGCCGTTCCAGGCGTGTCTGTGAGCATCCCCTGGCCCGGCTCCTCCAGTCCCCCCGGCACCTCCTTCCCCTCACTGCGTCTGGGGATGAGCTTGGGAACAGGCACTGGCTCTGCTGGACAGGCAGGGATGGGATTCAGGGATCTGCAGGTGGGATGTGCACCAGGTGCCCCACTCATCCAAGATCCTCCAGCACGCGGCTGGCTGGGATTGTCCCCTCCTGTGCCACCACGTGCCCTTCCTCAGGTCTGCAAGCCTCTCCTTCGCTGGGTGGGAGGCAGCTGGGGCAGGGAGCACCGTGGCAGCGGGTGCCAGGATGTGCAGGGTGGAGCTGGAAAACCTGCCAGCCTGCGAGACAGGGGAACAGGGCTTGGGAGAGAGAAAAAGACAGAAAAAATAGAACAAAACTCAGCTTCGAATGGTTTGGAAACCACGTCCTCTGGGGCTGCTACAGTATTTCCAGGCCAACTTCTCCTGGCAGCGGGAGCCTGAGTGAGCCTGAGTCACGCTGCAGGGGACGGCACAAAAGCCCCATTGAGCCTCTTGCTTCCCCAAATCCTCCCACTTTCTCCCCCCGCTTCACTTCCCAGGGCAAACACTCCAAACAGTGCTTCCAGCTTGGGTTTATTCCTTCAGTCCCTCCGGAGCCATTGAGCCACACATCGTTAAAAGCTCTTCATCCCTGCTCCTGCTCCTGCCAGGTTTTGGGGGTGCTCGCTCCAGGGGCGATCTCCCCAGCTCTTCCTAGAAGCACTGTGACCTTTGTGGGGGGTTTCAGGCTGGCTCCCAGCTCCTTGCCCTCCCCTCCATGGCTCTGCATCTGGCCGAGCAGGAGAGCTCAGGAAATACCATCAGCTTTAGGGCTGTGCTTGAATCATCGTAAAACCATGCTGGATAAGCCATGGAGCTCTGGAGCTCTAGCCAAGCCTCCTGGACCCTGCTTTATGGCCTCCCTGCTGTATCACAGCTCCTAATGCTGCTCCATAAGGATGGGGAAGGCAGGCAGGAGCAGGCACAGGCCCTGGGCAGGGGTTGGGGACTGGCAGGACACGGCAAGGTACAACCAGCCCCCTCCCAGGCAGCACAGAATTAGCAGGGGGCATGTTTTCACATTTTCCCCTGACCCCAGAATCCGTGGGCTGTAAAAAGGCTGTTTTTCCCCAAAGCTGTCAGGCTGGGGAAGGCGAGCGCAGAGCAGCTGGCCGGGGAACAGGGGAGAGGAACTGAAGGAATAAACACAGGAGGAGGGGTTCAAAGCGGCGTGGTGCAGCCAGAGGCCACCCGGCTGGGATGGGGGCGAAGCAAAGCACCCCTGGCCAGGACTCTCCTCCCATACCCAAAACAAGGGTGATGGCCCTTCTGGTGGTCAGCAGACCTGGGAAGGTGACCAGACCTGGGAAGGTGAGCAGCCACAGCTTTCCTGGTGGTTTTGTGGGTGCTGCTTTCCAGCAATCTCTGCTGGCCAGCACTCCTGGAAAGCGCCAGCCCCTGGGAGCCCAGCCGTGAGGGAAGGCCAGATGGAGAGGGGGAGGCAAGAACCAGAGCACTCATTCCCATTGCTGGGGCTGGAAAAGCACGCATAGCCCTGGCTCAGGATGTGGGAGCAGCAGTCCCTGGAATCACTGGGATTGGGGATAAAAGAAAAAGTCTTCTGCGTGCCAGGAGCTATCACAGCAGGGATGGATCTGTGCCCGTGACACCCCATCCCATAAATCTTGAGGCAGAACCCCAGGCTTTCCTGGGGCAGGCACAGGGGGACTGTGGTGTGATCCCAAGGTCCCCGCTGGGTGTGAATGCCCTTGCTGCAGGCTGAACCCAGCTCATCTCCATTGCACTGGGGTTTCTTTGCTGTGGAAACCCAGACGGGTGCTCAGCTCAGGTCTCAGGCATGTCTGAAGGCAGCAGCCCCCCATTTGTCCCCCAGCAAAGCCCCAGCCAAAGCCGAGGGCTACTGTGTTTGCCTTAGCCTCCTCTCAGGCTGCTCATTTCCTTTCCTGCCCATAAATAAAACCACACCATAAAACGAAGGGAATGTGGAACATAAGGAAGCCTTTCTCCAAAAGCCCATTGGATCCCTTCCTCCCGTGGCCCCTCCACCCAGTGTGGGGACAGGGGCACAGCCCAGCTCCAGCTCCGGGGGGCTACAGGTCCCATTGGGCATCAGAGCCAGGCTGGGGACAAGGGAGCCTGAGTCCCCAGGACCACCCACAGCGCTGGTCCTGCCCACCCTGCCTGCGCTCAGAGTGGGACGGGAGCCTTGAGCACACACTGCGGGGGGAACAGGAGGGGATCGAGCTGCTGAGCAGCATCCCCAGCGCTGGGCAGCCACCCCCGAGCCCCTCCAGCGTTGTTCACATTGCCCAGCCCCTCTGGTGTTCACATTTTCCTGAACCCCTCTGGTATTTTCATCCCCCGAATCCCCCCAGTGTTCACATGCCCCTGAATCTCCCCGGTGTTCACACCCCCTGAATCTCTCTGGTGTTCACATCCCCCCGTATCTCTCTGGTGTTCACATCCCCCCGAATCTCCCCGGCGTTCACATCCCCCCGAATCTCCCCGGTGTTCACATCCTCCCGAATCTCCCCGGTGTTCACATGCCCCCGAATCTCCCCGGTGCTCACATCCCCCCGAATCTCCCCGGTGTTCACATCCCCCCGAATCTCCCCGGTGTTCACATCCCCCCGAATCTCCCCGGTGTTCACATCCCCAGCCTCCCTGCCGTTTCCACAGCAGTGGGGGCGCAGCACAATGAGGCTGGACACGGGTGACCTCACTACCTTGAAAGTTACACAAATAAAAAAAAAAACAAAACACCACCAAACAACTCAGAGGGCCTCAAAACCAGCTCCTGAGGCTGCGGAGAAGGAGTGCAGCAGGCTGCCCTTGGGGCGGCCCGGCAGCACCCCAGCAGCACCGAATCTCCCCGGTGCTCACATCCCCCCGAATCTCCCCGGTGTTCACATCCCCAGCCTCCCTGCCGTTTCCACAGCAGTGGGGGCGCAGCACAATGAGGCTGGACACGGGTGAAGTGTCTCTTCCCCAAACTACACAAATTAAAAAAAAAAAACACCACTAAACAACTCAGAGGGCCTCAAAACCAGCTCCTGAGGCTGCGGAGAAGGAGTGCAGCAGGCTGCCCTTGGGGCGGCCCGGCAGCACCCCAGCAGCAGCCCGGCACAGGGGCCGCTTGTTGGCACAGGGAGGCGGGCAGGAAGGAGGGCAGCCGGCGGGCTGGGCTGCACCAGCGGCCGCACAAGCCCGGAGCTGTTCGGGCAACAAGGAGCTTTCACTCCCCGGCTGTTTTTCCACCGTTGGAAAAGCGGTGTGGCCGGGATGGGAAGCGGCTGCGAACACAGGGAGCCTTTCAGGGGGGCGCGTGTGTCTGCACGGGGCTCTCCCGGCACCGCTGCGGTCATTAAAGAGCCGCTTTAATGAATTCCAGTCCCTCCCTGCAAACACAGCCGGCCACCGGCCCGGGCCCCCACCTGCCCCACCGCAGCCTGAATGGAGCCTTGTTGAGCATCCAGCCCCTCCCCGGCTCCACACCCCAATCCCCGGGCGGGGTTTGCTCCGCTCCGCTCCTTCCTCCTCAGCCTCAGCGTCCTCCCGTGGCCAGAGCGATGGGGAGCCCTGCAGCCCCTCAGGGGCTCGGCTGCACCCCGGTGCTGCTCCCTCCAAAATGCTGTCCTGCGGCAGGGCTGGGGGTGCCCCACGCTGGGGCAGGGCAGCACCCACACACCGGCTCCCGTGCCTCCCACACGCCCAGGACACTGTCCCTGCCCCAGCGCCGGTCCTCTCTGAGCTTTCCGAGCACTTCCCTTCGCTTGGGCCTGGAGTTGGCTCCTTCAGCCTCCTACGTGCTGGGAAGGAGGTGGGAGAAGTTTCTGTGCTCAGATGCGTGTCAAAACACAAAGGAGAGCCCGAAACAGCCTCGCTGAGCCCCAAACACTCGGAGGGAGTGTTTGGTGGGATGTCCCACCGGGCTCTGCTCCTGCTCCCCCAGTCGGAAAATCCCCGAACACCAAAAAAGCAGCCACGGGAGAGGCCGGAGCGGCGGCGTTTGCAGCTGGAGGAGCGGGGGAAGAGGGCCAAGGCCGCGGGGCCGGCGCGTGTCCGGCGGCCGGGGCAGGCCCGGCGCAGAGGCCTCGCTGAGGGCCGGCTCCAGGAGCAGCCCCGCGCTCCGGGGCCTCGCTCCCACACCCCTCCTTACAGCTTCTGGCTCATCTCCTTGTTTTTTTCAATGAAAAAAAAAAAAAAAAAAAAAAAGACCCAAAAACCCAAACCCAAGTGACACTGCTGCAGTCTATAATCTGCTGGCTGCTGGCTGGCTGCTCGGAAACTGTGACGGAGGCTCCTCTCGCCTCGTCAACGCCTTTCAATCGGCTTGGCAAGGCATGGATGGTGATTTCCTGTGGGACGCAGCAAGATGGGAATGTCAATTGTTTTTATCCGGGGTGAGTGGGACATCCGGGGTGTCCACTCCAACCCGTGCCCGGGACATGGAGACCTCTTGCTCCCCATGACAGGAGAGGAGGGCCCCCTTGGGCATCTGGATGCACAACACTCCTGTGGTATGAGCATGGCAGCCTTAAATCACTTGAGATAGGTGCTTTTGGGGCATGGGAACTCATCCTCATGGGATGATCCCAGGAGCTCACCAGAGCCTGCCCAAAGATGGGGATGGGTGCCTGGAAGTCCC
The DNA here is from genome assembly GCF_017590055.1 of Onychostruthus taczanowskii. Classification (NCBI taxonomy): domain Eukaryota; kingdom Metazoa; phylum Chordata; class Aves; order Passeriformes; family Passeridae; genus Onychostruthus; species Onychostruthus taczanowskii. The sequence goes on along the minus strand of NW_024498329.1, from coordinate 105,515 downwards.
TCCTTGCTCCAAGTGATGGACCAGGATGGGGCATCCTGTCCTATGAAGGCCCCTCCAGAGCAAAATACATTTGAAAAGAACCCCAAAAAAGCCATGTTTCCTGCATCTTTTCCAAAGTGAAGGGCAAGGAAGAGGGGAGATAGAGGTGAGAAGCTGCAGATCCCTTCTGAAAGTGAAATGTCACAGGCCAAGTGGCTTCACATCCTGGCTGGGTTGATGAGGGAGGAGGAGAGTGGCCCTGAAATAAAGCAGGAGTCTGGGAGGACAAACAACAGTAACTGCCTCTGCTGCTGGAGAATAATTCTAGCGCCTCCTGGATCCGGGCAAGGGTCCTTCCTCCTCCCCAACAAACAGCACCACTCCCCTAGGCATCCGCACCTCTGGGAGCTTTTTATTATTAGTATTTTATGAGAGAAGAAGGAAAACATTTCTGGCAGCTTTGGTAGAGTGCAGAGAGGACAAAATGTGCTGGCTGCAGGAGCTGGTGCCCCCTGGCATACTGGCAAACAAGCTGGTCTTGCTGGAGCAGCCCCAAACCCTCATCCCCAGCACCCACAGCGAGACACTGCGCAGCCCCTGGGCGGCCATGGGAGCTGCTGGTGGTTCCAGCCCAGCCAAGCTTTCCCTCCCCTTGAAAACAACCACTCGGTACCCATCTGAAAAACATTTTTGAATTAGGGGAAGCCACTAAAATGTAGCAAAATCCCAGTGGGAGCTGGAGCATGGAGCACGCACAGGGAAGCTCGTCGGGAGCCAGCACATAACATCCATGGATGTCTCTGGGGACCACGTGTGCACACACGTGTGCCTGTGGTTGTGCAAGAAGGGACAGGAAAATTCCCTTTTCCACTGTGCCACGTCACTCCTGCTCACCAAGCCCCAGGACAAGGCAGTGCTGAGAGCCCCAGCACCCACCACCCCTGGCCACTGGGCAGGGCTGGTTTTGCTGGGACCATGGGAAGGAGGGAGCAGGTCAGGGAAGGACAGAGCCCTGAAGAGAACAGAACAGCTCCTCTGAGTCACTGGCTGCGCTGAAGAGGACAAGGAAGCCAAAGTGCCCCATGCCAGCAGCAGGCACGAGGGCCAGGGAATGAGCAGGCACCCTGACAGCCTTGCCCTGGGCTGGGCAAAGGGCTTGGTGTTACAGCAAAGGCCAGATATTTCCATGGTGCCATTTCCTCCCTGTCCAGAACGGGTGGGGTGATGGTCCTTGCAACACCCACGTCATCCTCCCAGACCACAGGGGAAAACTGAGGCACTTTCTTCTGCTGCCAGCGGCAGGAAATGATTTTTTGTGGTGTCCTGGACAAGGAGGTCTCCCCATTCCCAAAGGGCTCAGAAGAGCTTCCCCCATGCAGGGCACTGCAGGGCTCAGCTCTGAAGAAAATGGGAAAAGCTAAATCAGAGTGCTCCAACTCTGTGCCTGCCATGCCAGCTTTTGCCATCACCTCTACAGATGGTCCCCTTCCAAATGCCTCAGTGACTGTGGCTGTCCTGCAGGGTTGGGGTTTCACTTGCTGGGTTGGGTTTTCACCTACTGCACCACCCTGTGAGCAAAGCCTGCATTGCCCATTCCCACCCTGGTCATTCCACAGAAATTTAGGCAAGAGGAAAATGCATCCAGGGAAGCAGTTGTAAGAGCAGATGTGGGTGTTTATACCCAGACCTCGCTGTGCAGAAGGTTGGTGTCACCCCAGCATCCAACATCCATCCCTGCCTCCTCCAAAAGAGATCGGGGCTGGAACCCTGAAAGCCAAATTCCTATTCTTGTTCAGCAGGACAGATCTGGGACCCCAAACTTAAGTGTAGGTCAGCAGCTGGGTGGATCTGATATGTGCTCTAGCAAAGCACAGCAGGAAAGCTTCACACATATAAACCCCAGCAGGGTCTGTGACTACATATGGACTGAAAATGTGCATTTGCCCCCGTCCCTGACATATCCTCCCCAAACATTTCCAGCTTACAGGGCTGCAGTGTTTATGCTTAAGCACAGAGTTTTGCCACAGGCTGAGCTGGAGCCAAGCAGGATGGGTGGCTGCACGCCCCAGCCACACACATTTAACATGTGTGAGATGCACATGCATGCATTGAGTCAGCTAAAAACTAAAAGCGCTCTAAAATTAAGCCTGGCCACTCCCTGTGCTCTTAATCCTGCACTCTCCTGCCTCTGCCCTGTGACACAGTCTGTCATTTCATGACCACATGCCATTGAGCTGAGTCCTCCAGGGCTGATGCATACTGGGTGTTGAACGCGTTCCAGCTGCATCTCCAGGCGCCCACTTTGAGCCAAGGTTTCCATCCACTCTCACATCCACCTCTGGATCACTGGCACTCCTGTTTATTCCTCCAGCACTGAGGAGAAACACAATTCCTTTAATCAGAAGGTACTGAGGCCCTGCCACAAGTTGCCCAGAGAAGCTCTGGCTGCCCCATCCCTGGAAGTATTCAAGGCCAGGTTGGACAGGGCTTGGAGCAACCTGGGCTAGTGGAAAATGTTCCTGACCGTAGCAGGGGACTTGGACTAGATGAGCTCTAAGTTTCCTTCCAACCCAAGCCCTTCAACCCAAGGTTTCTTTAGGAAATTCAGAAAAAACAGACTCCCCCAAGGGTCTTTTTAGGCTGCTGGACTCCAGCAGCCTGTCAGATGGCAAACAAGGGAAGGGCTGATGGATGGGCTCAGAAGGCTCCATAATCACAGCACCCACCCGGGCGGGGCTTTGCAGAAGGTGTCCTTCCCTGCCTGACCTTTCTCCCTTCTCTCCCCAGCCTCTTTCTTTGGGGACAGCTTCGTGGAGATGCCGCTGGCGGACGCCTCGCGCACGGTGCGGCTCCACCTGCAGCTGTTCACCAGCCAGGGGAACGGGCTGCTCTTCCTGGCTGCCGGCCAGCCCGACCACCTCCTGCTGCAGCTGCAAGCCGGCCGCCTGCAGGTCAGCACCCATCCTCTCCCCGGGCTGGGGTCTCTGTGCCATGGCTTCATCCAGTGAGAGGATGAAGGGGCAGCCCAGCTGCCAGGACACCTGACAGGGAGCTCCAAGAGAAGAGTGGTCACAGTCTTGGAAGATTTGGTTAAATACAGAGAAACAGGCTCCATCTGGGAAAGCTACTCACCCCCTGCCTGGGTGATGTGGGGGGTGGTCACAGGGACACCCCAACACTGGCACCCCGTGTGCATTGCGTGGTCAGACACGGTGCACAGCACCCTCAGGTGTGAGGAGGTGAGACGAGAAGATCCAGGGAAAGAAGAGATCTCCCTTGTCCCAACTGGAACATGGGAAGCAATCAGGACAGAGCAATAAAATTCCCCATTGTGGTTATGGTGTTGGCATCCACCATGAAGGAAATGAGCAGGGATCATCCGAGGCACACATCCTGCCTCTCCTGCAGCCTGGGCTGGGCTACCAACCACATCAAACCAAAGCAGAAGAGCAAGCGAGCCACTGGCTAGAGGTGTCTCTAATGCAGGCCACATGTCTCACCAGCTAACCCTGTACTTAGGAAGGCTCCAGGCTGCTGCCCACGAGGAGCAAAGCCTGCTATTTCCCCTGCCAGTTCCCAGGGAAAGGGCTGGAAGCAGCCCAGGTTGCAAGGATGGAGGGCAGTGGGCAAGACAGGGCAGGGAAGGAGGAGCCAGCATCTGGCAGGGCTGCACTGTGAGAGGAGAGAAAAAGCCCAGCTGTGGGACTGGGAGATGGAGGATCCCAGCCCTGAGACTGGAGTTTGCTGAGAATGAGTGGAAAAGGAGAGAAATTCAGAGAGCAGGAAAAAGAGGGAAGGCCCATGGGGAGGATGAAGGAGGAGCACCTCCAGAGGTGGAGGAGTGAACCGAGGGACCAAAACCCTTGCAAGCACCTGGGTGTGGGTCCATGCAGGTGCTACTGGAAGGTGGAGAGATCCCACTTGAGCTGAGGATTTTGTGTCTTTCCCTGCAGGCCAGGCTGCAGCTGGGCTTGGAGGAGGTGACCTTGCAGTCCCCAGCAGGGCTGCAGCTCGATAACCTGGCGGTGCACGATGTGGAGCTGCTGGTGGAAGATGGCAGGATGACGCTGACCATCGATGGCCTCTTCAACAGCTCCGCAGACATCGCAGGGCCAGCAAGGGAGCTGGACATCCAGTACGGCCTCTATGCAGGCGGGACAGGCAGGCTGGACCTGCCGTACCTTGCTGAGGCCAGCCCTCCCTTCAGGGGGTGTCTTCACTTGGTGACATTCAACGGCCTGGATGTCCTCTCCCATCTGTCTGCTGATGGCAGCTCCAAGACCTTCCACCATGTCCAGGAAGGGTGCAGCACACAGTTCTCTGCAGAGCCTGAGGAGCCATTCGGGTTCCCGGGGCCACACTCCTACATTGCTTTTCCCACCTGGGACGCAAGGCAGGAAGCGACCATCGAGTTTGTGATAACAACGAGCATCACCCAGGCACCCCTCATCTACCACGCAGGGCTGGAGAATGACTTCTTCTACCTGGAGATCTCCAACGGGCGCCTGCGAGGGTTTGTGGAGAAGGGGAACGGCGTCATCGTCCTGCATAACAACGTCTTCATCAGCGACGAGCAGCAGCACTACGTCAAAGTCCACACGGACATCCACAAGTTTGAGATACTGATCGATTACTATGCTTCATCCACATCCAACCGGGGCATCAACAACTACCTGGACCTTCAGGGAAACCTCTTCATTGGAGGTATGGATGAAAAAGCTTTGCAAAGGCTGAGGGAGCACCATCTTTCTTTCATCTCGTTGTGGACCATGACAAACCACTCGTTTGTTGGCTGCTTGGAGGACCTCCGGATAAACCTGCAGAGGAGGAGCCTGCAGGATGCCGTGATCACAAAGGACATCACAGCAGGCTGTGGGAAGCAGGACCACTACTGGGACTACGAGGAGGTGTATGAGCAGGATGAGGCATCCACTTCCCCACCTCCAAATGGCTTTTCGGGAGCACCGGGCCTGGTGGTGGAACCGTGCCGGCCCGACAGCAGCTTCCCACCCGCCTTTGCCAACATCAGCAGGCTGCTGCACGTCAGCCCCCTCATCGTCTCCGAAGGGGGCATGGCCTACCTGGAGTGGAAACATGCCCAGCCTACGGTAGACTTGAGCCTGGCCAGCATCCGTCAGTCCCAAATCCTTTTCAGCATCACCAGTGACCCCAGGCACGGCCAACTGGAGCTGGACATTCCCGGGTCCAGGAGCAGAAGGAAGTTCACCTTGTTAGACATTGTGAATCGGAAAGTCAGGTATATCCACGATGGCTCCGAAGGGCCCATGGACCAGCTGATGCTGGAGGTGACAGTGACCACCCAGCAAGGGGTCCCAGAGTGCCTGCGGCAGGGCCAGGTGTACCTGCTGCCCATCATGATCAACCCTGTCAACGATGCCCCACAGGTGATCTTTCCCCATGGGAACCACATGACAATCCTGAAGCACACACGGAAACACCTGACCACTGACATCCTGCAGGTCCTGGATGATGACTCGTCCTGTGATGACCTTGAATTCCAGCTGCACAGTCAGCAGATGGAGGAGGGTTACGTGGAGCTAGACTTCCACCCTGGAGTGCCCATTGAAGAGTTCTCCTGCAGGGACCTGGAAGCTGGCAACGTAGTCTATGTGCACCAGGGTGGGACAAACTTACAGCTCACCTTGCAGGTGAGTGATGGCACTGTCCCAAGCCCCATTGCCACCCTGAGGATCCTGGCCATTGATCCTGATATCCGCCTGCTCAATAACACCGGCCTCTCCCTCTCCCAAGGAGGGGCCGCACGCATCACCACAGCCAACCTGTCTGTGGAGACGAATGCCGTGGAACAACGGGTCTCCATCCTGTACGTCCTCACGGAGCCTCTGAAGTATGGAGAGGTTCAGAAGCAAGGGAGCATGGGAGGGGAATGGAAAAAAGTCGAGTCCTTCCACCAACAAGACCTGGAGCAAGGGCGCATCCAGTATTTTAGCACAGACCCAGAGCACCGTCTGGAAGACAGCGTGGAGGAGGTGAGATTCAAAGTCCAGGTGGGGCAGAAGGTTTTGCCAAACAACACCTTCCTCATACGGATTAAAAGAGCCACCATTAAGATGAGGACCATGGCTCCCCTCCAGATGAAGAATAAGCGGCACAGAAATATCACCAGCAAGGAGCTGGAGGCAATGCTGGAAGATCCAAACTCTGCCCCAATTCCCTTCCACTACATGATCATCCAGGCTCCCAAAAAGGGAAACCTGGAGCTGCTTGGCAACAGGTTGACTGAAGGCTTTGGATTTACTGAAGAGGAGCTGCAGGGCAACCACCTGAGCTACAGCGTGACCATCAGGAACTCCCAGCAAGCTGAGGACTTCTTCCAGTTCCGCGTCCACGCTGGTGAGCAGCACTCGCCCGTCTATACCTACAGAATCAGCATTGGTGGGGACCCCGATGCACCAAATTTGACCAACGTGCTCCTGACTGTGCCGGAAGGTGGACAGGCCGTCATCTCCAAGGATCACTTGTTTGTGCAGAGCGTGAACAGCATGGACTACGTCTATGAGGTGATTGAGGGGCCAGCGCATGGGAGGCTCGCCTGGGCTGCATCCCACGGCTGGGCCTCCCGAGAGGAGATCACAGAGTTCACCAACGACGACATCCTCCAGCGCCGGTTGCTGTACCAGCACGATGACTCCGAGACGCTGGAGGATGACATCCCCTTCGTAGCCATCAGACAGGGCGAGGGCAGCGCCGAGTCTGAGGCCGAGGAGGTGAGGGGCGTTTTCAGGGTCTCCATCCAGCCCGTCAATGACCACAGCCCTGTCCGGACAGTGAACAGAGTCTTCAACGTGGTGCGCAACGGGCAGCACCTGCTGACCACCGACCACATTGCCTTCACTGACAAGGACTCTGGCTTCTCCGACACGCAGCTGGTGCTCACCAGGAAGGACATCCTGTTTGGAAGCATTGTGTCTGTCGATGACAGACGGCACCAGGTCTACCGATTCACACAGGATGACTTGAGAAAGAAGAAGATCCTCTTTGTCCATTCTGGGGCTGACCGGGGCTGGATCCAGCTACAGGTCTCGGATGGCCTCCACCAAACCACAGCCCTCCTGGAAGTGCAGGCATCAGACCCCTACATCAAAATAGTCAACAACACTGGTCTGGTCATCCACCAGGGCACCCAAGGGAGCATTGACTCCTCTGTCCTCAGCCTGGAGACCAACATGGACATCAGGTCAGATGAAGAAATAAGGTTCCTAATAACCACCCCCCCAAGGTGGGGCACCGTGCTGAGAGGGGAGCAGCCTGTCATGGCCTTCTCCCAGAGGGACCTGCTGGCAGGAGAGATCTCCTACCACCACAACGGGAGCAGGAACACCCGGGATGAGCTCCAGTTCACTGTAGAAGCAAATGAGGTGGCAGTGGAGGACACACTGGCCATCAGCATATTCTTGGACACCCATCCCAGCCCCCTGAGCATAGTTAACCACAAGGAGATCTATGTTTTCCAGGGGGAAGCAGCTGGGATCAAGGAAGAGGACTTAATGGTGAGTATCCCCTTCTCTAGTCATTCCCCATGCCTGCATGACTTCCCTGGCCACCAAACCAGGATGGCCACCCATGGGACTCCCATTGTACTCCCACCTGCACAGAGCCAAGGCCTTTGTCAGGTTTTGCCCAGAGGGCAAAGAGAGAGGGCTTCAGGTATGGCCTCAGTTAGGTGGTTCTTGCAGTCCATCCCACAGCAAAGCTTTGAGGGATTGATCGCACAGCAGGTGGGCTGTGGGGCAGCCAGCCTCAGTTACCAGCCCTCCCACTCATGCCTCATCTCCCCCACACTCCCAGGTGACCCATGAAGAGATACCTTCCCAAGACATAGTCTACATGGTGAGCAGCCCCCCAGCCTCCGGCTTCCTAGCAATGCTTCAGCACAGCCAGGATATGAACGAGCAGCCCAGCCTGGACCCCATCCAGTCCTTCACCCAGGAGGACATCAACAGTGGCAGAGTCCTCTACCTCCACTCCAAGCCCAATGAGGAGCGTGACCAGTTTGTCCTGGACATCACCGCCCGCAGTGCAGACCCTCTGGAGGGGGTGGTGGTCAGCCTGGTGGTGCTCCCCATCACCGTCCCTTTGGAAGTCCACAACATCACAGTGCCAGGAGGTGGCTCTGCTGCTATCTCCTCAAGCATCCTCCGCATTCCCAACGCCTACTACCCAGCTCTCGGCGTGGAGTTCAGAGTGCTGGAGCCACCCCGGTTTGGCACCCTCCTGAGCAGCCAGCGGCCCGAGCAGGGCGGGCTGCACAGCTTCACCTGGAGCGAGGTATAGCACCCATGGGCACCCATCTGCCCACCAGGCTGCTTTCCCAAGGGTTTGGGGAGAGCCCGGGGTGGTCTCCAGCCCCCAACCCCACTGGGAGGTTGGGGAGGGCTGCAGGAGTCTTCTTCCCATCTGAAGGGATGGAGGCATTTGGGGTGATGGGTTTGCTCTACAGCCCCAGATACGGGATAAGGGATACAGGGTGGGAATGCAGGCAGAGCACCCATGCTGGGCTCCAGGTCTGCTTCCCACAGAGAACCCACAGGGCTGCCCCTGAGCTAGTGGTGGGTTGCCATCATCGTCCCAGGATGGTTCAGGGTCACCTCCCCTGAGGGGCCTGTGGTACCCTCCGTGGAGGATCACCTGGCCCTTGCCCCGCAGGTGGAGAACCAGCAGATCCAGTACAGGCAGGATGGTCGCCGATCCCTCACTGACAGTTTCACCATCCTGGCCAACGCCTCCGAGGTATCCCGACAGAGCCATCCCCGGACTCTGTTCATCACCATCCTGCCCCGCAGCACCAAGGCGCCGCGGCTGAAGGTCAACGCCGGTTTGCAGGTGAGGTGGGAGGCCGCGGGAAGGGGCAGCCAGCCCAGCGTGGGCATCCCCCGCGCTCGCCTCGGGGAGCTGGGGCTCGGCGGAGCCGGGCTGCCGCCCAGAGGCAGGCCAAGGGGAACGGGGAAGGGAGGAGCGTTTTCCCGCCGGGGTGAGGCTCTGGAGGAGGCGGGGAGCGAGCGGTGCTCGCCGCCAGCCCGTCCCGCCCCGCCGCTGCTGCGGGGATCGGCCGCGAGGTGGGAGCATCGGCCCGCGCTGCCCGCGGCCAGCGCTGCCACGGCGGCAGCAGCAGCGCCTCCGCAGCCCCTGCTCCGGGATCACCCCCTGCAGCTCCCAGAGCAGCTTGCCCGCGTTTCACCATCACCGTGGAATTACTCAGCCATCCGGGCAGCTTTCACACCTCTCTTTACATCCATCCCAGAAAACGGCAGAAGGGAAGAGGTCTCACCTGCTGCTGAACTCCCACCTTCTGCTTCCAACCCCTCCCTGTCCCATTCGGGGTCACTAATGCAAAATTCCAGCAAAGAATTTAGTGGAAAACGGAAGCACAATCATCCCTCCCCCACCTCCCTGCACCTACTTTCACTATCCCGCGATTTCCCCGACTGGCAGCTGGAAAGCAATCTACTCCATGAGGAACATCGCACAGTTGCTTTGGGAAGGACTCTGGAGAAGATGCCCAAGGGGAAGGGACTGCCCTGTCTGGCCCCAAAGACACGCATTTTGAGGGATACCAGCAAAGTTTGGGAGGTACCCCCAGTCCCAGCTCTGTGCCCACTCCAGTTTTTCCCCTCCAGCCCAGAAAGCTTCTGACTAAATCCCTTTTGTAGACCTGCCTCACCTGGGCCAAAATTCAAGGGGAAGTTGACCCCTCAGCTGCTATGCCCGTGCCAGCCCCTTTTCCCACTCCAGATATCCAGTGTAAGCATGGCCTTCCCTTCCCTGCAGCCATCATGCTAAGAATAAGGATGAAAAGACAAAAAAACCTCCTAAAATTAAACTCTGAGGCAGCAATTAGTCTGCCTTTCCATGGAAATCCCTTAGCACCCTGGGAAGAGTGACCACAGCTGCCCAGAGGAGCTCTGGAGCAGGGAAAGGCTTCCTTCCCCCAACGGGAATGACGGGAGAGGCCCGGCCCTGCCGTGTTTGTACTCTGGTGAGGGATGACTTCAGTGTTTAAAGGTCAGGCCAGGCCCGGGAGAGGGATTGCACAAAGGTTTCCAGGGATGCCGGGGGACAACAGGCTGGGTCTAGACCCCAAAGTGCAGCCCCTTGGGAAGGAGCGGCAGTTTTTGGGCTGGATCTGAAGGAAGGATGGCTGGATGCCACCAAGACAGAGGCTTCACCGCCGCCCTGGAGCACACGGCCACGCTCCCGGCGCTGCTCCGGCACCTCCCCGCCTGCTCTCCCCGGGAGCAGAGGCGACACGGAGGCTGAGCAAACACAAAGAGCCCAGCGAGCGAGCGCAGAGCCAGGCGGAAGGCTTTAATAATTCAGGGAGGACGAGGAGCAGCGAGAAATGGGTCAGCTCCTGCAGTGTGGGCTCTGAGCCGGGAGCAGAGCTGCTCCAGCTGCCCTGACTGTCCCTTCCCAGTGGACAGCGGTGCCCTGGGGCTGCCAGTCCCCCCTGCTTTGCCCACAGGGAGTTTTCTTTGGCTCCAAGCCCCCAGTGTGATTGCAATTCCAACTGCTGTGGGTGCTGGGGAGAGGAAGCAGCCCAAAAAACTCAGTGAAGCTCCTGTCCCGGCTGTGTGTCCAGCAGCACTTCCCCCACCCTGCCTCTCCAAAGCTGTGTTTTCCAGCCTGCCTCTGCCATCCCGTGGGGACTGCTGAGGGATTTAATTTCTCTGTTGGCACCCACACCCACTCAAGCAATGTTTTGGGTTAGGCCAGCTGAAAACAGCAGAAAAGAGCTCATCCAGCAGAGCACCTCCTCCAGCGCCTGCCTGGGTGTTGTCCTGCAGATTCCCAAAATGCAGATTTCCTAGATCCCAGCCTCGTGATGCTGTGGGATGCTGCACATCCCACCCCTCCACCCCACACGAGCCGTGGCACAGTTCCATCCATGCACCCCATGATTTCCAGGCATCCTGAGGGCAAAGGACAGCTCTGGGCTGTGTGGGCAGAACCTGTTTGGCAGCACAACATTCATCCCTGTGGTCTGCCAGGATGGGAATGTGGCACAGGGTCACGAGCAGGGAAAATTGTTGCCTCCAGCTGGAGATGGGAGATGCCAAGGCTTTGGGGTGGCAATGTTCCCACGGGAGGGTCAGCACCACTGGATGGGAGGAAGTGGTCCTGGGAAATTCCTCAGTGGCTCTGAACTCAGCCACATATTTGTCATTCCTGAAGTGTTTGCTGGGACAGCCAGCCTTGCTGCAGGCTTGTGAGGGGGTGGTGGGACGGGAACTGGGACGGGAGCAGAGCGAGGAGAAACACCCAGCCAGGGAGAGACAGGGATGCCTGTGGTCATTGTGTGCCCAGCAGCAGCTTGTGCACCCCACTAAAACCCCTTCCCTGCAAAGCAAGGTCTCAAGGGCACAGCCCCTGCCACAGTGCCCCAAGTGCCCTTTTCCACTTCCAGTAACTGGGGAAACTGAGGCACACTTGCCCTCCAGCACATGCACTGCAGAGGCGCAGGCCCAGCTGTGTGGCACGTGCTGGCAAACACGGCAGCGCTGACGCAGGGCTGGGAAGAGGCCAGAAGATGGAGGCGTCCCCAGGACACAGACAAGGCACCCTTGTTGGGCTGGGATGTGCTTTGGCACCCAGCAGAGTGGTTCTGAGCTGAGATGGGAAAAAGGGGAGAAGTGCCGGGAGTGTGGCAGGAGGATTTCAGCCTCTCCCTGTCCCCCAGCTGCGGGAAGGTGCCACGGCTGTTCTCAGCCCCCACATCCTGAGTGCCGAGGATGAGGACTCCCCGGCAGAAGAGGTGACCTACTCCATCCAGCCCCCGGCCAACGGGAAGGTCGTGCTGAGGTCAGCGCCCGGCACCGAGCTCCAGAGGTTCACTCAGGCCCAGATAGACAACGGCCTCATCCTCTTCGTGCACCAAGGTAGGGCAGGACTGAGGTGCCCCAGCCCCCTGCACCACCCCACGGTGATGAGGACACAGGGGATGCCAACCTCATCCCTGGCCCAAACCCCTGATGGGTTAATGGGGAACTGCATCTCCTCTGGCCCCCACAAATGCCCAGGTCTGTGCTTTCCACAGGACCCCTGGATGGCGGCTTTGCCTTTGATCTGTGGGATGGTGAGAACCTATCTCCTGGGCACTTCTTCCTCATCAGGGCCCAGAGAGAGCCCATCATCAGCCTGGCCAGGAAGCAGAGCCTCACTGTCTGCCCAGGTGGGTACCAGCACGTTCCCCATCCTCCCAGTTCAAATGGGGCCCCCTTGGGACTCCTGCCCTTGCCCAAGCACTGCTGAGATGCCCCTGGCAGAGGTTGCAGGTGGGTGGCAAGGTGACTGGTTGAAATCCACACTGGATGTGTTTTCCAGGTGCCCTGCAGCCCATCACCAGCCAGAACCTGCAGGCAGTGAGCAACAGCCCCACCAGCTCCACCACTCTGTACTACAGCATCGAGCAAGCCCCACGCCTGGGCAGGCTGACCACCTCACAGGGGGAGGAAATCAGGAACTTCACCCAAGCCCAGGTGAGATTTCAATTCCTTCAGCCCCTCAGAACCCCGAACACAGCCCTTCATCACCCCCCACCACACATGGGGGTCCCAGTCTGAGCCCAGTGCCACCACAGGCACCTGATCCCAGGCAGGAGGCAGCACAAGGCTCCAGCTGTGCTGTGACTTTCCCAGCTCTGCCAGCAGCTGCTAAGAGGGATTAAGACCTGCTGCCCCCGCCTTGGATTTAGCACTGGGGGAGGCTGAGGGATCTATAATCCCTTTTCCTAGGCCATCTCCATGCTGCAGAGCCAGCCAGCCTGGCTGCTGCTGAAAGGAAGAGCCAAGCATGATTTTTTCACCCCTGCTCCGAAAAAACCCTTCTCCTGTGGGGTCAAATTTTGCAGGGCCCAGCAAGGGTCTTATTTTATTCTATCAGTCAGAGACACATAGGTTTACCCTCCCTGGAAGCTTCTCTGTGCTATGCTCACCCTTGGAGGATGCTGAGCAAGCTCAACCTTCCTCTGAGCCTCAGTTCCCCTAATTGCTAGGAGAAACATCATAGAATGATTCGGGTTGGAAGGGGATTAAAGGTCACCTTGTTCCTCCCCACGGACAGGGACACCTTCTACTAGATCAGGTTGCTCCAAGCCCCGTCCAACCTGGCCTTGAACACTTCCAGGGATGGGCAGCCACAATTTCACATCCTGGTAAAGAAACACCTTGAGCTCTCCATGGTCACTACCGTGCCACAGCTAGTGAAAATCCCCATTTCTTACCTAGGTAGAGCTTGGTTGCTCCATCCCAGAGTCAAGATAGGAGCTGATCAAGGGGTTTTTTTTTAATTTTCAGGTGGACAGCAAGCTGATTTTCTACCAGCACGAGATGCCAGGCAAGCCCTTCTGGCTGGCCCAAGATGCCATCCGCTTCCGTGTGGTCACTCCCACAACCATCTCAGATTCTTTCATCCTCCTCGTCCTGATCTCCTTCGAGGAAAATTGTCCCCAGCGCTTGACTCAGCTTTGGAAAAATGCAGGTAAGGGTAGGATGATGGAGAAGGATGGGACAAAGCAGCTCTTCAGGAGCACTTGTTTGTCTGAAGAAGCCAAATGTGTTGTTTTCCATGGCTGATACATTACATCAGACATCTAAAACTGCATCCAATTCCTTCTTCTGTCATTGCAACAAACTCTGACCAACTTTCATTCGTTGATTCTTATCCCTTTTCTCGCCAGGTCTGCAGCTCACAAGGGCTCAGCAGGCTGAGATTGACACCTCGGTGTTGGATGCCTCCAACCTCCTGAGCCAAATCCTGGTCCCTGAGAGGGCTGGATATGATGTTGTCTTCCTGGTGACAGAGCCACCAGCTCATGGACAGCTCTTGGTGGCCGGTGTGCCTCTGGAGCAGTCACGGCCGTTTTTCCTGCAGTCAGACCTGGCGGCGAGGCGTTTGGTGTACGCCCATGGTGGGGACAGTGTCTCCAGAGACCACTTCAGTTTCAAGGCATGGCTCCAGCCCCAGGAACAGCAGTCTGTCCGTCCTCCACAAGACGGGGTGGTCATCTCTGAAGCATTCAATGTAACAGTGACCGCAGTGGATGCATCACCGCGGGTGGTGAAGCGGCAAGAAGTGCTGCAGGTGCTGCCAGGCTCCGTGGTCACCTTGTCACAGGAGTACCTGGATGTGGCAGACCCACTGGTGTCCCCACAGGAGATGGTGTACAGTGTCCTCCAGAGACCCCTGGCTGGCCATGTGGCCAGTGCACAGGACCCCCGGGAGCCCATCAGCCGCTTCACCCAAGCCGATGTCAATGCTGGCCGCGTGGTGTTTGTTGCTACTGGGAGCCATGCTCCAGGTTCCTTAGCCCTGAGGCTCTCCAGTGGCCACCACCCACCCATCCAGACCTCACTGGAGGTCAAGATGCTGCCTGTCCTGAGCACCACTGCCAGCCCAGCACTGCTGGAGGTGCCCCAAGAGCTCAACAGGGCCCCCGTGTCCCAGCATCACCTGCTGGGTGCCGCACCACGAGGGGCAGGTAATGTCCTGTACAGGATCACCAGGGACCCCAGGTTTGGACAGGTGCAAGTCAACCAAAAGCCATCACGGGGCTTCTCACAGAAGCAGCTGGATCGCAGGGAGGTGATGTTCACCTTCAGTGACCTCAGGTCGCCTGAGGATGACTTCCAGTTCGTCGCCATTTCGCGGGCAGGAAACAGGACCGGGGTGGTGAACGTGACCGTCCGTGCTGCGGTGAAGACCCGAGCAGACAGCCTGTGGCCCCGAGGCACCACAGCCCTCCTGGACACCAGTGTCCTCGATGCCAGCGAGCTGGCCAACCACACCAAGAGTGTCCCAGTCTTCAAGGTCCGCAGGGCGCCCCGTGCCAGCCGTCTGGTGAGGGTATCCAGGGATCCAGGACAGCCCATATCCCCGATCGAAACCTTCAGCCAGAGCGAGCTGGAGCAAGGGCTGGTGGGGCTGGAGGTGCTGGATGCTGGGGACACCCAACAACCCCTGCAGAGGGACAGCTTTGTCTTCGAGCTGGTGGCTGCCGGCGTGCCACCAGCGCTGGCATCCCTGGAGTACGACATCGAGCCCTACAACGCCTCAAAGTCCTACGGTGTCACCCTGCTGACAGTCCCGCTGGCACCCTCACCCCCAGTGCCCCATGGCACAGCACGGAGCAGCCCCAATGCCAGCGAGCTGGGCATGTCCCCCACTCCCTGGCTGGCCCCCAGTGCCACCACTAGCCCCAGCCCCGGGGCAGGAGGCACCTTCCTCAGCTTCATTGAGGCCAACATGTTCAGCATCATCATCCCCATTTGCCTCATTTTCCTCCTGCTGGCCCTCATCCTGCCCCTTCTCTTCTACCTGCACAAGCGCAACAAGACGGGGAAGCACCACGTCCAGGGCACTCCCACCTCCAAGGCCAAGAACGGGGCTGTGCCAGACCACGAGACCTTCCGGAGGACAGACCCCAGCCAAAGCATCCCCCTAACGACTGTCACCACCCTGGAGGGCAAGGGCACGGGTCCCCTGCCCGCGGGCACGGGCTCTGGGGCACCTCCAGATCCTGAGCTCCTCCAGTACTGCCGGACTTCCAACCCCGCCCTGAAAAACAACCAGTACTGGGTGTGAAGGGCTCAGCTGCGGTGGCACGAGACCACCGGGGCATCCAGCCCCTCCTGCAGCACCACCGGCCACCTCCTCCCGGCTCTCCTCCTCCTCCTCCCTGGGAGCTGGCATCCCACAGATGCAGGAGGGCCCTGGGGATACAGGGGCTGCTGCTCCAGCCCACCTTGTAGCCCCACATCTCCTTTGGGCAGGGGAGGGGGGCACTGCATAAGCAACTGGGGACAGGCAAAATTCCTGAGCATCGCTGGGAATTGCTGACTTTGGGTGCTCCTTTGGGCCACCTGATGGAGGTCACAGTGCTGGGGGGCACCTGTTGACACTGGTCCCCACAGAGCCACCCAGGCTGGCCCAGTGGTGGCTCCTCTGAAGGCAGCACAGTCACCACAGGAGTGCTTTTCACAGCTCTTGGTAAGAGAGGGAGGATGAGGAGCAGCTTGCGCTGAGTCAGGCTGGGGATGAAGCTGCCCAAATTCCCCAGGGCTAGGCGAGACACTGAGACACTGAGACACTGGAGCAGAGGCTCAGAAAATATTCTGTGGCCAATGCCAGGGGAATTTAGGAATCCCTACCCACTTGGAGAAATACCCGCCTCGCTCTTGCTCTACTTGCCGTGTGCTGCATGAAGCCAATTGCACCGAGCCCTGGGGGGGCTGCACAACAGGTAGGACTTGGCAGGGAAGGGGGTCGGAGCTCACCTGGGCAGTGTGAAACCAGAGAGGAGAGCAGAGAAGCGGAGCCAGCACGGTTTTCCACTGTATACTCCAGTATGGCAGAAGTAAACAGAATAAAGTGCCTTTTCCGAGGTGCATCACTGTTTTCCTAAGCTCTCTCCCTTGCCAGGCCTGTTTGAAGCTGCTGAGCGACATTTGGAGGTAATGGACCATATTCTGGGCTCTTGCTCAAATTTTCCCCAGCCTGAAGTCCTAAAAACTTAAATAGAAACTGTCTGAGGGAGGGCAGAGGAAAAACTGAGCGCTGAGCTCAGGATGGGACCCAACAATAATACCCTGTGCTGCTCCAGCTGGGAATCTCATCACAGGGCACATCCTGCTCACACATGTCTGGGGGGAAGCTAACATGAGCCCAGAGGGACCACAGGGGACCACTTGCACCCCTGTCACCCAAGATAAAATCCAGCACATGATCCCTCCCTAAACAGTGACCCTGTGTGGTCCCACTCCAAGGCTGCAGCAGAGCTGGGGTGTTTGCCTGGATCATGCCAGCAATTTTCCTGGCTGGGTTTATGGTGCCAGACCTTTGCTGAGCAGTAAATCACACCTGCCCTGCTTCAGCTGGTGCTGGCACATCTCGGGGCACCCAAAGCTATCAGGGTGCAGGAAGGCACCTCATGTCCCCACAGGACAGGGCACGGTGGAAATCTGGGACCTCTGAGCCTGTTAGGCCCAAGGGGGAGGCTGATGGATGCTCCCCACCTCTAAAACCTTCCTCCTGCCTCATCTAGAGGGAAAAAGGAGCTTTCCTTTTGCTCAGAGGCAAATTACACCCTCTCCCCTCTGTGAAACGGGGTCAGGGTGACCGTGCTGCCCATGCCATCACTGGGAGATTGCCAGGGCCGTGCTGCTCCCAAGGGTTGGGACAACTTCTGCCATTGACTCCAGATCACAGCCCTGCACCTCCCTGTCTCACTCAAACACACTTTATTCTCTTCACTATTTACATACCCCCAGTGAGGGATGGGGGCTGCATCCACCTCCATCCACCAATGGCTGTGTTTTCCTTCCCAGCGATTCTCGCCTCGTGCCCAGGGATTAAACAGAAGGAACGTGGCCTATTTTATAAGGAACACTGAAAGAGAACCAGGTTATTTTTAAGGCTTGTGGTTGTATTCCTGCTGCTGGGAAACATCCCCTTCCTGAGGTCAGGGGAGGACAGGCAGTAACCTGGAAAAGGGACAGCATCTCTCCGGGGCCAAGCTCTGCTGGCAGGGTTTAAATCCTCAGAACTGAAGGATTGGGTTATTCCAGGTTTGCAGGATCAGATGCAGCTTCAGTGCTGCCACCCCCCCACCTGAGGAAGGGCTGAGGGCCCAGGAGGGCTCCTGCCTGGACATGAAACACAATCCACAGCCCAGTCAGTCTCAGAAGTTTATTGGCCAGGTCCTTCCCTGGCACCCTTCCCTGCCAAGCTGGCCATAAAGCTGGCAGAGGTTGAGGGAAGATCATGGCATGGTTTGGGTTGGAAGGAGCCTTAAAGGTCATCTTGTTCCACCCTCCTTCCACGGGCAGGGACACCTTCCGCTATCCCAGGTTACTCCAAGCCTCATTTAACCCAGCTTGAACATTTCCAGGGATGGGGCAGCCACAGTTTCCCTGGGGACCCTGTGCCAGGGCCTCAGCACCCTCGTAGGGAACAATTTCTTCCCAATATCCCATCTGTCCCTGCCCTCTGGTAGTGGGAAGCCATTCACCCCCTGTCCTGTCACTCCAGGCCCTTGTCCAAAGTCCTTCTCCAGGTCTCTTTGAGGCCGTTTTGGCCTTTGGAAGGGCTCTAAGATCTCCCTGGAGCCTTCTCTCTCCAGGTGAACACCCCCAGGTCTCCCAGCCTGTCCCTAGAGTCCTCAGAGAGCATCTTGGGAAGAAGGAAGGGGACCATAACCCCAGGCCATCCCACCTGTGACAGGCTGGATCCAACACCTCTCCTGGGTGAGTAACACCAGCAGCTGGTCTCAGGTCGGGTTTCAGCAGGAGCTGGAGGCGCTGGGGCTCACAGGTGGGGTTGGACACAGAGCAGGAGGGGAGGCTGTCACAGCTCGGGTGACTGAACCAGTTTCCAGGCACCTATTCAAATGCAAACAGAGAATCCAGCCGGGGCAGGATGGATCCTTTGGCTTTGAAACCCCTTCGGGAAGCTTTAGCCATGCAAATGCAGGGGTTCAACAAAGGTGGGACTTCATTCCCAGGGAAGCATCATGTGCCTCCAAAATCCCCCCTGCTCTGAACCAGAACAGCTGCAGGACCTTGGAACAGCATTGTCCACACTTCTGGGAGTGAGCACAGGAGCCCCCTGAGCTCAGGCAGACAACCCCACTCTGTTTTGGGGAGGTATGGTCCCAGGGCTCCAGCCTCTCTGTCCCAACGCCAAAACGTCCCTGGCAGCTCTCACCAGCCGCAGGAGATGCTCTGGATTGCACCAGGAGCCAGGAGCAGCATCCTGGTGTCCCCTCAGGGGGCACAGGCCACGCTGCCTGAGGGCAGGCGATGAGGAGCAGTCTCCTGGGAGGGCAGGAGGACACCAAGGCAGGTGAAGGGCGGTCAGGTCCTCCTAGGAGCTGCCCTGCATGGAAAGCTCAGAGCCAGAGCCGAGGCTGACAGCTGCCTAGCGTGACGAGGCTCAGCACCTCCACTGGGCTCCGAGCCAAGCCCAGTGCCCCGGGATGCCGGGAGCCCTCCCTCCCTGCTACGTGCCTGTCTGATTGGGGCCAGTCATGCCCACAGCCTGCAGAACAGGCTCAGCTGGCAGCAAGCCCGGCAGGACGGGATGGAGCCCGGGGGAAGAGCTGGAACGTCACCCTGGGAGCACCTCAAACAAACCCACACAGGGCCGGGGCTGGCCCCGGGAACCTGGCATCTGTCCCACCACCTGCCCACGTGGGATAAAGCACACGGATTTACGCTGCAGGGCCAGAGGAGATTCCCAGGTCCTAGGGAAAGTGTGGAGTGGTGAGGACCTTGCCACCAGAAAGCATCCCCGTGCCTGCCACGGCTCCCCAGCCCAGCTGCGATTTAAATTTCAGACAAATTGAGCCTGACCTCTGTTTCCACACCCAGCAACTGCAAGGCAGACAGACAATGACGGAGGGATAACCACATCCCAGAGCCTGGGCTCCCCACCCCTCCTGCACAAACAACACACCCAGACACAGCTCCCTGGCAGTGCAGGACCGACCTCCCCATGCTCAGCACCTTCCCAGGGACTGGAGAGAGGGAATCTGGGCTGGCACAGAGAGCTGGGACAGGGTCTGACCTGAGCATCACCCTGGCTGTGCCTAGCAGGGGGAACCTGGAGGTTCATGTTCATGGGAGGAGCTGGGTTGGGTCACACCCCTATTAGAGCTGGTTTCCAGCTTGTTCCCTAAAACAGACACCACTGATCCCCCACAATTTCCCTGGGCTGGGAGCAGGAGGGAGCTTCATTTATATCCACAGTCAAGGGAATTACAGGGGTGCTCAAGGGAACCAGCTGGTGCTTGTATCTTTGCCTGGAGGAGCCAGCTCAGGGTCACGCTTCGGAAATATTTGAGAAGCACAGCAATTAAAAGATTGGAGCTGGCAGGCTGAGCTGTCTCCCTCTGCCCTGATCCATGCCTGTGTCCACCCACCTGCATCTGCCCGGAATCACTCCTCTAGGCGGGCACACACTCACCCACCTCCCAACGCGGTGGGGGTGGCACTGAAACTCCACTTGGCTCCATCCCCCGAGGTGCTGCTGACCCTAATGGGCAGGCAGGACTTCTCCCCTCTCCCCCAGGGGTGCTCCCTGCTCCCCGTTGGCAGCTGTGCCTCTCCACGCCCGTGCCAGCGTGTGCCGGCAGCGTGGCGTGCACAGCAAGCCCCGTCCTGCCCGCCCGCCCCGCAGCAGCTGCACCCTGCGCTCCCCCTGGCCTGGGAGGAGCTGGGTTGGGTCGCTGCGCTCCTTTGGTGGCTGATCCCGAATCACTGAGCACTGCTGGGTGTATCCGTGTGGCTGACAGGGCTCTGATCAGCAGCTCTGCTTGCCCCAGCGTTCCCATCCTTCGCCCTCCGGCTGTTTGGCCGGTCCCTGCGGGACCCCAGCTGATTCTGCCCACCCTGGCACATCTTGCTGGGCTCGGGATACGTGCACAGGTGGTCCCTACAGCCCCATAGCCTGGTCACCCACAAACCCTGGTCTCCCAGAGCTCAGAATGCCAGGTTTTCTTCCCATGGTGGAGAGAGGCCCAGAGAGAAGCAGCAAGACAAGAGCTCCAGGAAGTCACAGGCAGGAGCGGAGGCAGCCACGGGCTCTCTGGTGCTGGCTGCAGGGCTCTCCAGGGAGGATGCTCCAGCCACTGCCGCTGCTGCCACCTCCCAGCCCTGCTGTCAGTACTGATGGGACTCACACAGGGCCTCGGCCTTGGCTTTCCCACGCAGGAGCAGCATTGGGAAGTGGGAGGAGGAAACGGATCTGCTCCATGTTCCCGGTGCTTCCTCTCAGCCCTCTATGCCCTGTTTCTTCTCTTGTGGGAGCAGGGAACAGCCTGCTCAGATAACAGATCTGATAGATCTGTCACAGATAACAACGGCAGTGACAGACACTGCTGGGGCATGTGAAGCACTGTGCACACCCCCAGACTGGACTGCCCCCCACCATCATCCTGCACCCTGGGACAGCCACTGAAATGCTCGGGGCTGGTTCCATCCTCCAGCCCTTGGACGTTTGCAGGATGCTGTCGGAGGTGTGGGGGGCAGCAGCAGGATGCTCAACCCCCCCATCTGGCCAAGGCAGACTCTGAAATGCCCACCCATGGGCAGTGAAGGCCCAGCTGCCTACTGCCAGGTGGCAGAGGGAAAAGGCAGGAATGCTAATGGAGTACAGGTTCTAGCCAATGGATTTGCTGTGTCCTGAGAGTGTGGTCCAGACATGAGGGTACAGAGGGGGTGGATGGTGGAGCAGGGAGACCTTTGTGGATGCTGAAGGACCACACAGAGCACAGCTCCACCTTTGGGGAAACTGAGGCACAGCCTTCTGAGGGGGTGCATGCAGCCCACAGGGACCTTAGCCCTTCCCTGTCCCCATGCCAGGACAGCAGAGCAGAGGATGAGCTCCTGGGGCATTGGGACACCTCCCTGCTCCAGCTGCACACCCCAACTTCAGGACATCCCAGGGACTGAGCTTCCACGGGGCACCCCAGGCAGGGGATGCCCTTGCCCAGGCAGGTGCAGGGGAGCTGGGATATTGGCTCAGCTCTGGAGGCTGCCTGCAGTGTCAGAGGCTGGCTGCCAGCCCGGGGACGGCGGTGGCAGGCTCAATTCCAGTGCCCATTGTGCTCCTGAGGGAGCAGGGCTGGGGGAAGGGACACGTTCTGGCCTCAATGTGGGGCCAAGGCCACCATGGTCATCCAAAGCATGGCCAGCAGGGCTGGGGACCTGCCACTCCTGCAGGATTAGCACAGGGTCAGACACCATTCCCACAGCTGCTGAGCTGGGATGGGGCTGGGATGAGGAGGGAATGGGGTGAGATGGTGCCAAGGAAGGATACGGTCAGGTGAGGATGAGGCTGGGGTGGGATGGGGCTGGGGCAGGATGGGACCAGGGTGGGACAGGGCCAAGGCAGAACATGGCCAGGGTAGGATGGAATTGCAGTAGCACGGGGCTGGGATAGGATGGAGCCAGAGTGGGATGGGACCAGGATGGGACAGGGCCAAGGCAGAACATGGCCAGGGTAGGATGGAATTGCAGTAGCACGGGGCTGGGATAGGATGGAGCCAGAGTGGGATGGGACTGGTATGGAAATGAGTGGGATGGTGCCATGTAAGGATGCAGCCTGGCTAGGATGGGACTAGAGAGGAACAGGGCCAGGCTAGGATGTGGCCAGGCTAGAACAGGGCTGGGATGGGACTGGGGTGGGATGGTACTGGGGTGGGATGGTGCTGGGATGGGATGGGATGGGGCTGGGGTGGGATGGGGCTGGGGTGGGATGGTACCAGAGCATGCTAGGAACAGGGTAGGATGGAGCCAAGGCAGGATGTGGTGAGGGTGGGATGAGGCTGGGCTAGGATGGGACTGGTGTGGGAGGGACCCAGGGTGGAATGGGGCCACGGTGAAGGGGCCTGCCCTGGCTGTGGGATGCAGGAGAAAGCACATCCTGCCTGGATGGAGGCTGTGTGCAGGGCTGTCCCTCAGAGTGCTGCTCCCTGCAGCCTGGGGCCAGGGAGGGCTGGGGAGGATGGAGCGCAGCCTGCAGCATTCCCAGCGTCGCTGTTAGTTTAACAATACCCCGCTGGCCTGCATGCCGGGGCTAATTTTATCCTTGGAGCCAGGCCAAGGCGGCCCTAACTTTCCTCGCTGTGATTTATCCCAGCCATTTCCCTTCAAAAACAAGGCCCCCGTGCCAGCCCTGCTGTCTCCCGGGCAGCAGCACACTGTCCCAGCCAGGGCAGAGTGGGGCAGGATCTGCCCCTTGGGGGGCTGTTTAGAGAGCAGGAGGGTGGTTGCTGTGGGAACCCCTCCTGGGGTCATTCCCCCCACAGCACGGGGATATTCAAAGCTGGCTAGAAGCCAGGGGATGCTCAGGCAGAGCCTTCCCCAAGATCCTGGAGCAGCTCTGTTTTCCACAGACATCTCTGGGAAGGAGGTGGGTGTTTTTTCTACCAATGATTTTATTGAAAAGGCTGTGGGGCTATTTTTTTTCCCTTTTTTTTCCTTTTTTCTCCCTTTTCCCAGTCAGCAGCCATACTTGAGAAAGAGATTTCCCTTTGCCTCTGTGCATCTAGTTAAAAACTGATCGGTAAAAATGCTGCAGAAAAATGGAAAATATTGAAAATATCCTGTGACAAACAAACAAAAAAATCTCTTCCAAATAAAGATCTCCTTTCTTCTCTCTTTTTTTTTCCATCAGAAAAGCTTTTAGTGTGCAAAATGTCGACCGCTTAGATTTCTTCTCCCAGCAGGCTGGGATGCACCCAGCTCCAGGAGAGTGGGTTTTCAGAAAGCTAAAAATCACTGGGCAGAGACCCCAGCACCGTTACCTCCCCACCTGTCCCTCTTGTGACCCACCACGCTCCCGCCAGACCTGTGGCAGGGGGGGAGGTCCCCAGGGAAAGAAAGGAAGAGGCGGCACGGCCAGCCCGCGGGCGAGCCCCTCCCTGCCAGCCCGGGAAGGGGGAAGAAAGCCCAAAGTCATTTGGTCACTAGCGTGATGAGTTCCCGTCCGGCCCCAAGGAGCCCTGGGGGCTGCGGGCACAGCGGGACGAGGCTTAGAGGTTGTCGTACATGCGCAGCGTCTTCTCCAGCTGCTGGCTGACGCGCTGGTAGAAGACGATCTGCTGCCTCAGGTAGGACTGCATCATCCTCTTGAAGTCGGCCACGCGCCGCTCGTGGAAGTGGTTCATCTCGGCCTGCAGGGCGAAGCCCACCACGCGGCAGCGCTTGCGGATCCCGTCCGCCTCCTCCTGGTCCATCCTGCCCTCGTCGCTCATCCGCTGGCTCTCCTTCACCTTGGCGAAGGCGCCTGGCGGGGCAGGGAGCAGCGTCAGGGGATGTGTGCGACCCTCGGGCCCCCTCCCTGCGCAGCCACGCTTGATCCCGTCACCCCCGTGCCGGAGCACCGGCCGGGCCCAAAGCAGAGGCACAGACCCGCCCCATGTAAGAGAGGGATCTGCCTGCATCTCCTCCTGCCCATCAAACCCATCCCTCTCTTGCAGGAAGGCAAAGACTGGGAGCATTTTCTCTCTGGACTCTGGCATCCCCAGCTCCTTTTCCATCCTCATGTACAGCTGGTTTTGGGGGTCTGGGATCCTGGAGCACTGTGACTCAAGGCTTGGGGTGCAAAGCTGACGTGAGGCAGTGTTAGCACAATGAAGCACCCTGGCCAAGCCTGCCCTCCAAATATTCCATGCCATTCCATGAACAGGGGTCAGGAGCGGCCCTGGGAGACCCCAGCCCAGGAAGCAGTGATCCAGGATGTGGCAAGGGCACGTGGTGCTGTCTGGAGCTCAGCTGGGAAAGCATCTCCCACTCCCGGAGGCAGCTGATGCTCTGACACCAGTTTTTGCCTCTCCTTCCATGTTTTTTTACAGCTTGGTTTCGAAAGAATCCTGCCTGGCTCCAGCCCTGCATTCCTCCCTCTCATTAGCACAGAGGCTAAAAAACTAAAAACAGGATCTGGCCCGCACTGGGCTTTCTTCCCTTCTCCCTGCCCCTTGCCGGGAGCACCAGACCCGGGGTTACAGTGCTCCCGCTGCGCCAGCCCTGCTCCCAGAGGGGAGGAGGAGGAGAAGGAAGAAGCAAAGTTTGGAGGCCAAATCCTGCCTTCCGCTCTGCCCACGCGGCCTCGCTTCCGGACGGGATCCAGCCCCTCTCCGTGGGTAAACAACACTCAGAGGAAAGGCAGGGAAGTTGCCCGGGCAGGATTGAATCCTCCCTGCGCCCTTTGCCTTCCCAGCCTCCCCCAGGGATGCAGAGTGATGCACAGACATCCCTGCATGCTGGGACACAAACGGCCCTGGTTTCACCCTGGGGAAAACCTGTCCTCCAGACTCTGGGGACTCTGGTGTGGGTGTCCCCTCCCTGCTGCTGGCAGCTGGGCGGGGAGGAGTGTGTGTGGACTTTGGCCCCACACCCACACCGCTGGCTGCCTGGGTGCAAAGGGACACCGAGCCCTGCCTGCCTGCTGCCTGCCCCAGGGAGAGAACAGCAGACACTTCTCCCCCTCTCTGATCCCACCAAACCCAGGGAACCAGGACAAATGGGACATGAAGAGCTCTGATGCCCTGGGGGTGCTAACCCACTCCAGCTGAGTTGGAGGTGCAGGGACACACTCCTGAAAAGTGTGACCCTGGTTGTCCCCAGAGGTTCAGTGCCACTATGCCACTGCCCTACCCCCTCGGCCCCTCTGATGGACCCAAGGTCATATCCAGCCATGTTCCAGCCCTGGGGGAGCAAGCTCTGGTATTCCTGCTGGCCATCCACCCACTGCCTTGGCAGGAGGGGAGGATGAGAATGGGACAAGTGGCAGTGGGTGGGGATGCACAAGAGGCGCAGGGCAGGTCACCCCAGACCTAACAGCAGCAGTGCTGGCTCCTGCTCATGGTCTAGGGGAAGTGACACCCGTGCTGACCACCCCTGGCAGTGCTTCGGGTAGCACCAGCAGCAGTTACAGAGTCCATGGCATCACTGGGGCAGACTCTGGACCCAACAGCCCCAGCAGACTCTGCCAGGCTGGGCTGACTGGAGGGCTGTGCCAGCAGAGTCCACACCATGCCCCTAAGAGGCACAGGCAGTGGTTCCCACCTCCATTCCCATCCTCATTCCCCATTCCAATGAAGGATTTCCTCATTGCATCCCCAACCTACTTGCAGCACCATTCCCACTCACATGGGCCCATTCCTGGGGAGAAGAATGCCTCCTTACCTTTCTGCAGGTGGATGATGTCTGGGAAGTTGGAGAGGAGCCCTTGGTACAAGGAGAGAGTGTCCAGCATGAGGAACAGGTCATTCTTGGGCTGCTCAGCAAACATCTCCCCCACAGTCTCGTACGTCTTGCCCGTGTGGGAGATGGCGTTGTTGAGGGCATCCAAGCTGTAGGGAGGGTCCATGTGGAAGGAGTGGCTGATGGCTTGGAAGGCATTGCCCAGCTTCTGGAACTCCTTCCGGAAGCCCCCCACGTGCTTGCGCACCAGCTCCGACGCCACGTTGGTCAGCTGCAGGACGCTGTCATCCATCTTCTTGCTGAAGGCCTTGAAGGCATCCACGCGGTCCTCCACATCCTGCAGGTCCTGGTGCTCGGTGGGAATCTGGATGGTGAGGAGGAAGCTGGCGCCCACCATCTCGTCCTTCTCCGCCCGGCGTTTGCCCAGCTTCCACTGCTTCTCGTCGCGGCAGCAGAGGAAGTGCTGGAAGCCCTCGTACTGGGAGAGGACGGGGTGGCTGGTCATGTGCTCCATCCAGAGGATCAGCCGCCGCTTGCGCTTCTCGATGAAGTCCTCCTCGAAGCGGCCGGTGGCCTGCTTCTCGGGCAGGTGCGGCACCGAGATCACCGTGAACTTGTGCAGCAGGCGGTTGTAGAGCCAGTCAAAGTGCTTGTAGCGCCGGTACACGGGAGAGTTGAAGTTGCTGGGCGTCAGCTTGTAGGAGATGTAGCTCTTGATGCCCTTGAACTTGGTTTGCTTGGTGGGGTCCTCCACGGAGCAGATGAACGGGTGGGGGTTGGCCCTCCACTGCGGGCCCCTGGAGCCCATCTCGATGCAGTAGGTCTCGGCGATTTTGGACATCAGGGGCACGTCGCCCAGGATGAAGGCTTCCACGCCGGAGCGGACGAAGCAGGAGAAGCGGTTGAGGTTTCTGCCCACCACGCTGCCCCTCTTGGAGGAGCTCATGCTGTCCTGCCTCTCCAGAGCCGGCTTGGGCCGGTGGCCGGCGTGCTGGTGGTGGCCATAGGCCGCTGGGCACGGCAGGCTGGGCGAGGGGTGCCCGTTGGTGCCCGGCGCGCTCCGGGGCTCCTCCACCACCGTGCACGTGTCGTCCCAGTCATCCCAATCATCGTCATCGTCATCCTCAAAACTGCCCTGGTAGGAGATGCCGGGGTTGGGGGATGCCGAGTACAAGGAGGAATCGTGCCCGGGGGAGCCGACCGGGCTGCTGGAATAGTCCGTGTAGTTGGAGCCCGAGCGGGAGCGGAGGATCTCGACGTAGGAAGCGGGGAAGAGGCCGGTCTCCCCACGGCTGTTTTGGCCCTGTAACCACCCGTCCAGGGAGTTCTCGCTGAAGATGACGAGCTCCTCGTTCTCCTGGATGCTGATCTCCTCTTTGTTTTCGCTCTGGAAATTGTAAAGAGCTCTGGCTTTCAACGCCATGGCCGGTCCCGGGTCGGGAAGGGGGGGGAGCCAGCGGAACGCAACCCCCCCGGCCAAAACACCCCCCCAAATCCCGGCAATACCGCGGGCTCGCGCGGCTCCGGGATCACCACCACGCGCTGAGGGAAATGGCTTGGCCGCTTTCCCAGGAAAATAATAACAAAAAAAAAAAAAAAAAAAAAAAAAAAAAAAAAAAAAAAAAAAAAAAAAAAAAGGTGGAGAAGAAATCCCTTACGAGGTGACGCCAATGTCCCTATGTCCAAGAGACCCCCCCGATCCCGGCGCCCCGGTTAAAAAGAACATTCCGCGTTTATAAACTGCATTCCCTGGATAAAAACAAGATTCCCAGTCACGCGAGCTGCGTTCCCCCGGCTCCTCCGGGATGTGAATCCCGGCCGGCCCGAGAGCCGGGCTCTGCCATGTCCGCGCAGGGTTTATCTCTCCGGGAGGCTGATCCCGAGGTTTCACTCTCCGGGAGGAAAACCCCTGGCTGCCAACGAGGAAATAAATCCAAAGCGATTTTTCTCGGGGCTCCCGTGGATAAAGCACCCTAAATTTCCCGTCGGTGGGCGCTGAGAGAGCGGCGGGAGCGACCCCAAACCCTGTCCAACCTCCCGGTGATCCCGGGATTTTGCAATTCCTTTCCGGGCCGACTTTCCCGATGGTTGGCGGGGTCTGTTTTTTCCCTGAAATCCGTAAATCTCCCGCAGGACGGAGGCGGCGCCGGCGGTGGTGCCCGTGTCGGTGTCGGGGCCGCTCCTGCAGCCACCGGCTCTGGCGGGGCAGCGCCGGGGCCGCTCCCGTTGCCGAAGGGGTGGCGGAGCCGGCCGCCAGCCTCCCGTGACGCAGGGCAGCGCTCCCCGCTCCGCCGCCCGGTTCGCGGCGGGGAGCGGCCCGGCCCGGCCCGGCCAGCCGCACGCTGCCCTCTGCAGGCAGCTGGCCCCGGGGGCACGAGTCCCCGCCCGCGGGGGCTGCGGCCGCTCTCTCGTCCCTGCCGGGACGTGCCCCTCGCCCGTGCCCGGTCCCAGCCCGCAGCGCCCCGTCCCGGTGCCCGGGCGCTGGGGAAACTGAGGCACGGGACGAGCGGGCTCCTACAAGCCCCGCGGCGGCCCCGGGCAGGCCGAGCGCCGGCAGCGCCTCCTCCGCATCCAGAGAGAGTGAGCGCGGCAGCGGGCGGGGTGGGAGCCGCCGGGATGGGAGCGCGGGGCGCGTTGGGCCGGCCCGGGGCCGCCTGAGGGGAGCGGCCGCGCCGCGTGTGCCCTGGGTGAGCTGACACCCCGCCGGCTTGTTCCCTCGACCCCAGGAGGCGGCTGGACTACGTGAACCATGCCAGGAGGCTGGCGGAGGACGACTGGGCAGGGGTGGAGAGCGAGGACGCGGACGAGGAAGGGGAAGATGCGGAGGAAGAGGCGATGGACGTGGATGCTGGCAAGAAGCTGCCCAAGCGCTACGCCAATCAGGTGAGGAGCCACCTGTGTCCCCGTGGCGAGGTGTGGCCGTGGGGCAGGGCTGTGGGTGGTTTGAGGCCACGGTGATGGCCATTTGGGGGCTGGGAGGAGTGTGTCCTGCCCGGCTTGGTGTTCGCAGAGAAACTGTGCTTAGTTCGCTTCCAAAATGTGCTGAGTTCAAATGGAAAACACGTGGAGATGGGATGTGCTTTAGAATCTCTAAGGTTGGAAAAGACCTTCGAAGGTCACTGATTCCAGCCATTAATTCTGCATCACCACGTTCACCACTTCAGGAGATTTCAGCTCAGACAGCAGCATGAGTACCTTGTTAGGCAGTATTCAACTAAAAATTTCTGTTTCCCTGTGTTTGGAAAGGAAAAAAGGGCAAACTCAGCTGGGTTTTATCAGCCTGGGTGCTGGATCGGTCCTAGATAACACACAGCCACTTAGGCAACCTCTGAAGAGGTCAGCTTGTCCAGGCTCTTTACTCCTGACATTTTGGAATCTCTAAGCTTCGCTGTGTTTTTAAAAATTAAAAAAAAAATATCACTGGGCGCCCCACACCTCGTTCCTGGAGTGGGGCCAAGGTGTGGGGTGCCCAGTGTGAGCCCTGTGCTGTGGTCTGAAGCTCAGTCAGCAGCTGGGAAGCAAGAGAAAGGCTTGGGGAAGAACGTGTTAGGCAGGT
The DNA here is from genome assembly GCF_017590055.1 of Onychostruthus taczanowskii. Classification (NCBI taxonomy): domain Eukaryota; kingdom Metazoa; phylum Chordata; class Aves; order Passeriformes; family Passeridae; genus Onychostruthus; species Onychostruthus taczanowskii. The sequence continues at coordinate 76,235 of NW_024498329.1, read as the reverse complement.
TGGACTTCATTAGAGGGGAGGGAGGGAGCCCTTTGGGGGGTGACAAGCAGTGCCAGCTGCCCTTCAAACACCCAGTGGCAAAGCAAAGTCAAAACCTCCTTGCTCTACCCTTGAGTCGTTTGTTGTTCATGACTTCAGGAGAGCTGTTACTGACTGGTTCTTCTCCCTGGGCTCTCTGTAGCTGATGCTGTCGGAGTGGCTGGTGGATGTCCCCTCAGATCTGGAGCAGGAGTGGGTTGTGGTGGTGTGTCCCGTCGGGAAAAGGGCTCTTGTCGTGGCCTCCAGGGTAAGTGGGCTTCCACCAGCTGCTAAAGGACCTGTACCCATTCACAGCCAACATAAAGCTGGCTTGACTGGGTTTTTTCTCTCCTTTTTTCCTCACAGGGCACAACAGCAGCTTACACCAAGAGTGGCTTCTGCGTCAACAGGTTCCCATCCCTGCTGCCAGGAGGAAACTGGCACAACTCAACCAGTGACAAAGGTGTGAGGAGGATCTGGGGTAGAGAGAGGGGAACTGCCTGGGAGCTTGTGTGTGCTGACAGGCCCAGTGCTGCTCCTCCAGCTCCCCAAAGTCCCGTGGCTCTGCCCCTTTTTTGTGGTGGGGGTGGCCAGTTTCAGCTTTAGGCCAGTTTCTGTATCTCTGGAGGTAACTAGATGGGAACAGTATCAGATATCTTTATAAGCACATAGAATCCCTGAGTGGTTTGAGTTGGAAGAGACCTTAAAGCTCAGATTGTTCCACTGCCCTGCCAAGGACAGGGAATGTTCCACTATCCCAGGTTGCTCCAAGCCCTGTCCAGCCTGGCCTTGGACCTTTCCAGGCATGGGGCAGCCACAGCTGCTCTGGGCAACCTGTCCCAGGGACTCAGCACCTTCACAGGAAAGAATTTCTTCCTAACAGCTAATCTAAAATTGCCCTTTTCCAGTTTAAAACCATTTCCCTGTGTCCTGCCACATATTTTAAGAAGCTTCCTGTTTGACTGACACTCTTAAACCACAACATCCTCTCTGTCCTCTAACAGACACCTTTGAATGGTGTCATCTTCCTTAATATGTCTTGGAATTCTTTTTTTTTTGCCCCAAAAAGAGAGGCTTATTGTCTGGCAAATGCCATTTCCTGAAACATGCCCATGCTTGTTGTGCCTCTGACTGGTTCCTTTGCAGCCTCGTGGGACTCCTCAAGCTCAAGGCTTTTTGTGGCTGCAGTTTGTGTCAGCAGGAGGGGATCCCTCTGCACGCCACAGTCTCACATCAGGGCAGGATTATTGTCAGAGAGCTGGGACTTGGTATTTGCCAACTGGCTTGGGCAGTGCTAGGAGCAGGTCTGGACCTCCCTGTGTTTGTGTGTGCAGTGTACAGCATCCTGGACTGCATCTACAGCGAGGCCAAGCAGACCTACTACATCCTGGACGTGATGTGCTGGAGAGGACACCCTGTTTATGACTGCCAGGTACTGAGCCCTGCCCTCCCTGGTGTTCCCTGAGCTGCTTTGCTCCAGCACTGCAGGGAGGTCACTCTGCAAAAGGCAGATATTTCTCCTAAGCACCAGCATCTCTACAGTTTTAGGGATGCAGTTTAAGTGTGTACATGTTTTTGGGGGGGAGCAGCAGGGTTTGGGGTGCTGTTTCTGCAGATGAAGTCAAGTTTTTAAATCTCCCAGGTGAGTGCAGGGGAGCAAAGGTGCTCGGCAGACGCTGACAGGTGATGTGGGGTGAATGGTTACTAACTCTGTCTCCTTTCACAGACTGACTTCAGATTCTTCTGGCTCTCCTCAAAAATCCAAGAGGAGGAAGGGCTGGGAGAGAAAAGCAGGATTAATCCGGTAAGTCCTTTTGTACTGAGGGGGAGGCTGGGGGGTAAGCTCTCCTGTTCAGCAGGCTTCAGCAGTTTCTTTCACAAGTGGAAGTTTTTTTTTCCTTTCCCCTCACAGATCAGGCTTCAAAGTGTAGATCTGATGAAATGGGATGCTGTGGTCAGGATGTAAATAGAACCACTGCATATTGTAAATGAGTTTAGTGGGATTTTTTTCTCCCCATCCAAAGTGCTGAAGGAGATCACACTGCAGGGTATCAGCTAACTTCCATGCTGTTTTTAGCTTTCCCTTGTAATGGAATGGAAAGCCAGTGTGGTTTCTTCAGGAGCAGTGTTGGTTGGCAGCCTGACTACAATGGGGTTTATTCTGGCAGTCTTGTGGGTTTGTAAAGCTTTAAGCCTTCCCTCTTTTTAAACTGATCATTGAAGTTGTCGGGATGAATGCTGGCTTGCCATCCAGAGTCCCTGCTGAGCCAGAATAAAAAGTCTTCCTTTGAAGGCTTACACATGAGGGTCAGACCTAGAGTCCACAGCAGCTTGGAACATGAATTTTGGGTACAGACATGAGAGATTTGTCTGCTCAGACATGGCCAAGCAGAGCAGCTCCTGTGAGCTGAGCATCTCGGTGATAAATGGGGCTGACTGCAGTGAGGGTGTCTGTGTTCAGAGAACATCCTGTCCTGACTCCCAACAGGAATATCCAGAAGATAACTACCTAATGGAGGGGGGGTCGTTTCAGCTTTCATTTCCTGGGTGGAAAGATTGGCTTGGCTGAGGCAGCAGCCTGGAGCAGACATCTGTCTGCTTTGCATCCTGCCCGGAGGTCATCATTTTCTATTTTGGTTAGAAGAGCATCTCTGGGTCAAGTCTCCTGAAAAGTCCTTTCTGCAGTCTTAGGTGCTTGGGAAAAAAGGTATCAGGAGTATGTGGGAGCTGTTCCTCACCCTTTCCCTCTTATGCCACATCCTGCAGTGGAGGAATCATTCCTTTAGCTGCTTGCACACCAGTGCTGGATTCAACAACTTGTTCTCCTGTAGACCAGAGAGTTGCCTCTTCTAACCCTCTCTTACTCTTCCAGTACAAATTCGTGGGCCTGCAGAACTTCCCCTGCTCCTCGGACAGCCTGTGTGAGCTGCTGGCTACAGACTTTCCCTTTGAGGTGAGCACACACAGGTTCTGTGTGGGTCTGGACCCCAGCCTTAGCAACAGTTCTGCCAGTGCTGGGAGAGAGGTGCATCCCCTCTCCTTGGAACTTTGCTCTCCTGAGGCTGCAGAAAGTTTGCCAAGTTGTTGTTTCCTGTGTGTGGGATGGATGCCTTTATGCCCATGTTTGATCTGTTGCCTTGTCACACACCTCATTCAACCACACCAACGAGCAAGAGCTAAACCACAGCACTCCCTGGGTTTGTACTGCCCTTGCTGCCCTTGGCTGTGTCTGAAAGAGCCTTTTGGGATGGGAGGACACAACTCAGGTTCACACAGCAGTGTGATAGACAGCTGACCTTTTTAGGGCCAAAACTAGTACTGACCACTGCCCTGGGTCAGTGGTTTCCCTGGGAAACGCTTGTGTGCATTTCCTTGGTGTTGGTGCTTCCAACAAGGCAGCTGGCTGTTTTGTGGGGAGGAAGGAGAAGGGTGGTGGTAAGATCCCAGTGGTTTCTGGGGGGTTTGGGTGTTCATGATGGGTGCCTAAGGTGTACTGGAGCTGGGGGCAGTTGGCTGTGACAGAAATTACTGAGCAGGACACCATGTTTGCTTCATCAGCTTTAAAAGTATTGAGTGGAAAGGGACCTGCTAGTAGCATCAAATTCCAGCTCTGGCTCTGCACAGGACAGCTCCAAGAATCCCACCCTGGGCCTGAGAGCGTTGTCCAAAGGCTCCCTGAGCTCTGGCAAGCTTGGGGCCAATGGCTGCTGCTCTGGGGAGCCTATTCCAGTGCGTGACCATCCCCTGGGGGAAGATATTTCCTATATCCACTCTAAACTTCCCCAACACAGCTGTTGTGCTGTTCTGACCTTTGGGGAAGGGCAGGACAGGCAAAGCCGTGTGCCACCCAGCTCAGTTCTGTGTGGTTGTGAGCAGTGAGTTGCAGGCTGTTGTGGAATCAGCTCTGGCTGCTTTTGCCTGCCCTGGCTGACTTGTCACTGCAAGGGAAGGGGATGGAGGAGGGAGTGGCATTCCGACCCGGTGACAGTGACAACATCTGTGAGCCAGAAGCTCTTCCAGTGGCTGCAGCTGTTCCTGAGAGTGCCCAGTCTCAGCCCTACATCAGGAATGTGCTCCACAGAGATTTCTTGTCCCATGAAGCCAAAAGCCACGTTGATGTGACAGTGTCTCTCATGGTCTCCCATCCTGAGTTAGCCATTAAAATAGGTGTAGGTTTAAGTTAAGGGCACGAACTTGGCTCTGAGGGCTGACTTTGCTTTCTGCTTGTGAAAGCCAGGACAGTCATCAGAGCAAGTTGGAAAGTCCCAACCCCTCACTGGTCTTGCCAGACCCTGCTCTGAACATGGATTGAAGAGCCTTCCCAGCTTTCTTTCAGCTGGCTTGCTCAATAATAAATGCTCCAAGTGCCTCTGTAGAAACAGTCATTCCTGGCTTTCCTGAGTCAAGTCTTCATTCCCTCCTGAGGCATCTGCTCCCAAGAGGAAAGGCTGAGGAGCGTTTGCCCGCTGCAGTCAGAGCAGCAAACTTCTGGGCTACAAAGGAGGCCATTGCGAAACTCTGGAGCAGGAGATGGAGCTGAACAGGCTCCAGCTGTGTAATTCAGCTGTGATTTGCCCCCTCAGGCCCTCTGCTGTGTCAGGGTGTGACCCCAAGAAACAAAACGTGGTGTACATTGGCTCAAAGCAGCCCCAACATCACAGGAACCATGGTGCTTTTTCCAGGAAGTAGGGAGCTGTGGGTCTCTGTGGTGTGCCACAAGAGGGAGCCCAAAAATCCCCAAAAACACCTTCTACCACCGGCACAGAACAGAATAAACTTTGCAGGAGGCAAAATACATCCTGGCTATGGGTGAAAGGTAACAGAGGTGGTCTTAGGTGTGGACCCTGCATCTTTTGATGCTGACAGGGATCTTGTGTGTGTGGTGGCCACAGAGGAGGTCAGTGCTTTCAGTCTGGGTCTTCTTCAAAGTTAATCTGTAACTTCAGAGCTAGGGCCTGATCCACTCTATTCAGTGGACTCTTATTCCCCAGAATTCAGTAGACTTTGGATCAGTTGACTGGCTCTGAATTTCAAGTGGTTTTTGGAGGGGATCTTAAGAACTGCTGTCCCTCTCACAGATCTGAGTAAAACCATGTTTTCCACCAAGGCAGGGGAGTCAAAGCCTCTGAGAAACCCTGATGTTTGGGAATGGGAGGACTGTTAAGTACCTAAAATCTGTAAAGCATGGCTGTGGAATGTTAAATCCTGCCAGGCCAGTCTCTCCTCAGGTTTGGGCCTTCAGGGACAGTGTCAGTCCCTGAAGTGGGGATGTGGCCACTGTCACTGTCGTGACTCGGGGTAGGGACCCAGCCAACAAATGAAATAAACGGGAAGGAACATAGGAGTCACTTAACTTGGGGAATGGGGAACCTGACCTAACTCCACCAGGCTGAACTCCTTTGAATTCTCCAGCTTGGGGAAGGTATTTGGAGTGATCTGGAAGGCCTTCCAGGCTCTGAGCTTTACCAAAACATTCCTGTGGGTGCCGGAGAATCCCCGTTGCTCATCAGGTGCCACGCACCCACAGGCATGGGCTGGATGTACTGGAGTGCTGCAGAAACTGATTCTTGCCAGGAGGCAGGGTGGGGGAAAAGCCTCTCACTTTATATGTCCAGAGGGGTCACACAAGCTCATCATGATGTTTACTGTTCTGGTTTTATGTTTTCCTAGCACAGAAATCCCCCTTTTTCTGGGATTATTTTGTAAGATGCTAACAGTGACTGAAAATTAGGGACAGAATAGTGCCAAAAGCTTTGCCCTCTCTGCCAGAGGTTAGCATCTGTGGAGCAGAAGTGGACATTTGTGCTCAGCCAGTGTTTCTGTTCTGGAGGCTGTAGGATCAGGGAGGGGTCTGGAAGCAGTTCATCCTGAGGTGGGCTCTTGTTCTCCTCTTTTCTGCCCACTCAGCCACTCTTCCTCATAGCCAAATGGCCTTTTAAGAGCTTGTGAAGCTGAGCTAAGAGGAGCACCACCTCCAGCATTAGTCAGCCTGACAGCAGGATCCAACCTTGCAGAGCACACCCCTGGGAAGCGTGGGAAGAGGGGGGATGAGAATCCCTGAGCACGGTGGGGAAGTGGGGAAAACGTCAGCCAGCTGCAGCACTGCAGCGTGTGGAAATAGTAGCACAAGAGTTAGGGCCTAAACCTTTAAAGTCCTGAGTGCCCTTAACTGTCACTGATTGCTAGGAGAAGTTCTCTCCTGGGAAACATTAAGAATTTTTTTGGCATAAGCCAGCTGAAAGAGCTGTTAGGAATCGGGGCTCCTTGGCGTCACACGCTCGGGCTAATTACTTTCCAAATGTATTATTTAAAATAACCCTAATCCAGTAAAGTGGGCTGCCTTATTCAGAGACTCTCTGGCTTTTCTGCAGAATGGGATGAAAGCATCCAGAGGACGTTGCTCTGTGCCGACACCAAGCTGGACTCATTTGCCTTTGACAATTTAAAGCCATCTGGGAGTCACTGATCTTTCAGGGCAGCAGCTCTGCAGGTTTCTCCTTTCCCTTCCGCTATTTATTGCACTGCTTGAGGAAAAATGATCCAGCTGGTGGTTTTGGCCGGCAGAGAGCAGAGCCGTTGTCTGGTGCCTGGTCATTCACCTGCAGGAGCCTCAGCTCTGCCCTTTCATTCATTCTCTTTCCTGCCCGCAGGTTGACGGGCTGCTCTTCTACCACAAGCAAACCCACTACACCCCTGGCAGCACCCCGCTGGTGGGCTGGCTCCGGCCCTACATGGTCCCCGAGATCCTGGGGCTCACTGTGCCTGCCACCGTGCTCACGGCCAAGCCGGACTACGCCGGGCGGCAGCTCCAGCAGATCATCGAGAGCAAGAGGAGTAAAAAGCTGGCGGCGGAAAAGGGCCACCCCGGCGGCGAGGCGGCCGCGAGGAACGGACACTACGAGCTGGAACACTTGTCCACTCCTCAGCCAGAAAAGTCTCCGGAGGGCCGGGATGGAGCAGTGAGCCAGATGGAGAGTTGAGCTGCTGGGACAGGCCAGCTGGGCAGAGAGCAGGGAAAAGGCTCCCTGCTTCTTCTCACTGTGCCTCGTGCTCCTGAGAGGGGGCAGAGTAATGATGATAGGATGGCTTTGTTTAAAGGGCATGACAGTGGAATATCTTGCCCCAGGTGCTGCTGGATTTTTGTATTTGTTGTTACTATGTACTCTTTGCCAGGACTCCTGTGAGGCCTTAACAGTCTGGTTCTCACTAAAGCAGTCATGTGTTGGGAAATTATCTGTCCCCATAGCGCAGGGATACAGTTCAGCTCCTGACCCTGCTTCTGTTAGAGTCTTGGCAAAACTCCAGCATAGGAACACTGCTTGGACCTCTGAGGTGCAGCTGCTGCATGTGACCCTTGCAGCAGTCCCACCTTCCCAGCCCTTCCCAGGATTGGGGCTTCTCAGCCTTTGATCCAGCTGTTTTCTGAGACCTTTCCAATTAAAGTTGTTACTAACAAAAAGTTTGCAGTGAGCTGCTGTAAGTCCAAAGGCTGGACTTTCCACACCCACGCGTTCTTGGGAAAATTTAAATTTCCCTGTGTTGCAGCAGGACCTGCCTCAGAGCAGGGCTTTGTGCCGCACAAGCACGGCAGAAGCCTCTCTCTCCTCGAGGCTTTTCTCAGTGGGGAGAGGAAGGAATGGCTTCTCTCTGAAAAACGCTACCATTGATCGTGCCAAATAAAAGGTTTCTCAGAAAGACAAATTCTTCTTAGCGTCTTCCTGCTACCTAAGGGTGGATGCGTGCCGTGCCTCCCAAACAGGGATTGAAAAATTGGTTCCAGTGCTGACTGGAGCAGAGGAAACGCTTGTGTGGGTTCAATTCTCTGCACATCGAGGTACTTCAGTCTCTTGTCCTGTCTTTCTCATCCCAGCCCAATCCCACCTTTTAAGCACCAGCTGCTCCCCCTTCCTAGTTTTAGGGGGATGAAATGATTGTTCTCTCTGGTTTCCAGAGGGGGATGAAAAGGAGAGAGATGAAACATCAAGCTCAAGGCAGTGTTGGGGACTGTCCTCCCAGCTGTCTATGGAAATTCCCCTGGAGGAGGTGCTGAGAGTGGGGATGGCCACCTGCAGATAGAGGGTGCACTTGTATCCTGCCCTAGCACCCCCCGTTTCTCCCTGGTTTCTGTGCCAAGCGTGTGGGCTGTGTGCGACCGTCTGGCCGGGCAGCACTATTGATGATAGCAGCAGGCAGCAGGAACTGGCCTGGCTGTGGGAGGGGGCTGCCCTCTGCTCCCCTTCCCGGCAGGGAAGTGGCACCCTGGCCCTGCAGCGTTCAGAGCTATCGCTTTCAAACAGCTGATTAAGTTACTGGTTTCAGTATTATTTTTTTTAACATATGAAGCAGCTGATCCAGGGGAAGAGGATGAGCACCAGGACTGCCTTCACCTCCCCATCCCTCGAAGGTTCCCACCTTCAGCCTTCCTGGCTGGCAGACGTCTGCAGGGAGAGCGCTGAGTGGGGTACCGCATTCAGCCTCCTGTCAGCACAGTTTTCCTTCCATCAGGCAATTAAACCCGGAGGTGGGCATCTGGATGGAAGATTTGTGCATCCCTTAGGGCAGAGAAAACTACAGCTCAGGTTACTGCCCTCCAGCAGCCTTCCAAGGTCCTCCAGGAGGGAAGGAGAGGAAATACAGCCGAGGAGGGGCTGTACGCGCTGATGGAGGAGAGCAAGAGGGAAGCGACTGCAGCTTCCCGCCGGCTCCAGATGATGCCTCATAGTTTCCCTTTTAAAAGCATGAGCTGGGCTGGAGGAATAAATATTTGCGTTACAATTCCTGTTGGGAATGAAAGGCTGTTTTTGGAGGGAGGGTGTCAAACGGAAGTCGCAGGGGCCAGCACAGTTTGGTGCTGTGACTATTCTGTTTGCTGGGTGCGATCCCACTCCCAGCTGGAACAGGCAGCAGCTCTGCTGGAGGGGTCACCCCACCGGGGGCTGAAATTTGGCCTGGGGCAGGAGAGCTGAGCGGGCAGCTCGACGAGGAGACGTGGCCTGGAGCACTCATCCAGCCGGGGATCTCAGCCCCTTCCCTCTGCCCTACTTCCATTTTCTCCCAGTTAGGTGCACAGGCTCCGGCTGTAGGCACGCTGCCAGCACAGTGCTCCTCGGCTGAACAAAATGTCCCCTTGTCCCAGGGCCTGGCTTTTTGGAGCGAGCGCTGCTGTGCTTCCCGGGATCCCCGCTCTTTCCCGGAGGAGCTTCGGGACTCTCCATCCAGGCGCTGACACCTGCGCTCGGCTGGGAAATGCAATTTAGGGACCGTAGAGGAGGGAGTGGAAAGAGACGCCTGGAAACCCCGGACTCCTGCTCGTAGGGGGAAGGCTGCGCGGCTGGAATCCCGGCAAGGGAGAAAGCTGTGCCGGGAATGTTATCCAGTAACAGCAAGGGAGGATGCGGCTGCCGGGAATTTTATCCAGCATCAGCGAAGGGAGGAGGATGCTGCCACCATTTTAGCGGCGGCGCTCCCGCCTGCCGCGGCCGGAACCGGGGCTAGGGAAGACGCCGCGGAGCCGGGGGACACCGGGCCCCTCCGGCCCCATCCCGGCTGCTGTCCCCCACTCGCCCCCCTGCCGGGGAGGGCTTCCTGTCCCCCGCCCGCCCTGCGGGGTCGGCCGAGCCGCGGGGAGGGGACGGGGAGGAGGGACCGGGGGCTGCGGGCGCTTCCTGCCGCCGCCCCCGCCGGGGCAGAGCGGAGCGGGGCGGGGGCTCGGCTCGGCCCGGCCCAGCCGAGCGGCGCTCCCGGGCCGAGCCAAACTTCCCGGGGGGCTCACACCAACACACGCACACGCATACATAGATATTTAATTTCTTTTTTTTTTATTTTTTTTGTTTCCGTTTTATTTTCATTTTCTCGGCACTTTCGGCGGGGCCCCCGGGGCGGAGCCGCCCTCGCCGCCGGGAGGGGCCGGTGCCCGCAGCGCCGGGGATGGGCTCCGCCGGGGCGTCCTCCGCCTAGACCAACCCGGCTCGGCTCGGCTCGGCCCGGCCCGGCGCGCAGCATGGCCGCGGAGCTCAGCGCCGAGGAGGAGCAGGTAGGTCCCGCCGGGCTCCTCTTCCCCGGGTCGGGCTGGGCAGGACCCCGGGGGTTCCTTCCTCACACCGCTCCTTTCCCATCGTTATTTGGCTAGCCCGGGTTGCCAGGCTGGTTTTTCCCCAGCCAGCCGATTCTCCCGACGGGAAGCCCCCCCCCCCCCCCCCCCCCCCTACGCAGCCCCCCATCCATGCAACCGCCAAACCCGCAGCCTCCCAACCCACGCAGCACCCACCCTACAACCCCCATCCACGCAACCCCCCAACCTTCCCGTTCCCCAAAAGCTCTCGCAAGGCCCCTGCCGTGGGTGCTGGGGCGTGGGTCCCACACCCCCAGAGCAGCGTGGCCCCGCTGGCAGGCCTCCCTGCCGTGGGGATGGTGCGGGGGGATGATGCGTGGGGATGGATGCGTGGGGATGGATGCGTGTGCACGCGCTTCCCACGCCCCAGGCCTCCCGTGACGTCCCGGCTTCCTCCGCCGGCCTTGCGTCACCGCGGGAGGATGTTGCTGGGCTCGGGGAACGGGGCCCTGGAGCCGGCCGGGGAGCCTCGGCTGGCCGGAGCAATCCCTGCCCGTCCCCTCCTTTGTCCTCGTCCCCACGCCTGCCCACCCGCGGCCGCTGGGCTTCCCTGTGGATGGGGATGTGGAGCCGGGATCCCTCTGCCCCCTCGGGCTGTCACATTGGCCACGTTGGTGGCTCTGGGGACTGCAGAGCTAAGGCGAAAAGGTCCTGTTTTCCTTCCAAAATGGTCGGTTTTCCAATTGGTTGGCTGGTTGGTTTTCTTCTTTAAAAATCCTTCGTTTCTACAGGGAGGTTTAGGAGGGCTGGGATGGAGATGTCGAGTTCTCAAAACCTCCATGGAAGAGCCCCTCCTGCAGCCTGCGCTGGTGCTCAGCATATGCAGAGCTACCAGGCTTTTTCCTCCTGGAAGCAGCACTGCTCTCTTCAGGGTCATAAAATCCCAAGGAATGGGGAGTGTTCTTGGAGTGTCCAAGGAGGGAGTGTCCTCTGTCCCCACAGGTGCCTGAGATTTGCGTTTCTCCTGTGTCATGGAGGGGGCAAAGCTTCCAGAAATAGGGGTTTTGGAGATCCTGCACCAGCAGGGAAGGCTGGTTTGCAGAGGGAGCAGCATCCCAGGAGAGGGATCTGAGATGTTTGGTTTGTTTGGGAATATTGGATGGAGAGGGTGAAGAGACATTTGCAATAATGGCTCCAGGTTTGGGTCATCAGGTTGGTGTGAGGAAGGCTGCCTTTCGTGCTGCCCTCGGTGGCTTGGAAGCCAAAATAATGGAATTTTCCTTGTTTTTGTGGGTAAGTGGTGGTTTGGGCTGGAACATGCCCTTCCTGCCATCCCTTCATCCTTCTTGCGACCATCAAGATTTCCTCCACTCTCCCTTGTTACCGACAGCAAGCCAGGGGGAAATTCACCCTTCTCCTCTTAGGCCAGCCTTGGGACATCTCTTCTGCTGGCCCTCTGCAGTTCCCTCCTTAGCCTATCCCCAAGGAGCCAAACCAATTTTCCTTGAAGGTTTTCAGCCCAGCTGCAATTTTCACAGATTTATACCCCACTTCCCCACACTGAAGAAGGAGGGTAGGTTTGCTGCCTGGGGGAAGAGGGCTGGAAGAACCCCTGGATTCCAGCAGCAGTGGCTTTGTCACCACCCTGCTCCAGCGCAGCGGGGCCGTGGATGACGCCAGCACTCCAAAGACCAGCATTGTTCCAAACACCCAGCCACGGACAATTTCACTCCCAGCGCTGTAGAAACAGGACTTCTTGCCGCAGCTCTGGGTCACAGGCTTTGTTTTTGGCACGTGGAGCGATCCCTGCTCCGCTGGGATTGACGTGTGTATAAATCCTTTTGGGGTTGGGGCTAGGAATGATGATGAGACCCAGTGGAGCGCACGAAGGGGGCAGAGCTGTTTCTGGCATTGATGCTCAGCTCTGTAACGCCTGGCTCCCTGCTGTTGAATGGCAGCACTGGTAAGTTTGGAATTTGGTTTTGTTCCCAGGGAAAGCTGGAGTTCATGGCTGAGCTGCCCTGCAAAGATAGTGCTTGCTCTTGTGCATCTTCCCTTTGCAAAAAGCCCATCATCCCTCATGACAGCTGCTGGAAATGGGATTGTGTGAAGCGTGGTGGGTTAGATGTTGAGGAGGCAGACCTGATCTGCAGGTTGCATCCTCTCCTCATTGCCATCATGCCCTTTGGGCCCCTCTTCCCATCATCTGAGGACTCCCTTCCCATCACCTTGGGGTATCATTGCCAGCTCAGGCTGCGCTGGTGGCTCCAATCTTTGGGGGAAGTGCTAGTTGTACCTGGCGCTCACTCCCATACCTTGACCATCCTGCATGTGCTGGGGGAGGATCATCTTCACTGTTATTTTGGGTTTGCATCTGCAGCCCTGGATTTTGAGCAACTGGGTGCCTCGGGGAGTGCCCTGGCAAAGTGGAGGCGTGCCCAGGATATATGGGATAGGATATGTTTACAGACAGAATATATTGCTGTGTACGTGGATGTGTTCTGTGTTGAGGCTGAAGATGGTTCCTGTATTGCCCCATTTATTTTCCTGTGGTTCTTGCCTGGCTGCTTTGTGCGACTCTGGGACCAAGGGAGCTCCTGGCTGCACAGTGCTGGGAGACAGACCCCTGGGATGAGCCGGGCTCCTTTGGCCCATCCCGTGAGAGGGGCGCGCTGTCCCTGCCGAGCCTCGCGCCGCCGATAAACCCCGGCCCTTCACTTCCTCCTGTCGGAAGTCATTAACACCGACAAGCTTTTCTGGCTCAATAGCTCCCAGTAACTCTGAATAGTTCCCAGTAACTCCGTGCCTGACATCCTACACCGCCCCTGCCTCCCTCCTGGAGCCAGCCTTCAGCACTCCCCTCCCTCCTCCACCTCCTTGCTCATCATCCTCTGCTCTGGGGAGCTTGGAAGCTGTTTTATTTGGTGTATGCCTGGGTGGGAGCAAGGCATTTTGGTGCCTCTCTCCATGCTGCCTGCATCCTTTGAGCAGGATGTGGTGGAAGACTGTGCTGTACTGCCCCATCTCCCTTGGGGTTCCTGTGTGGGACAGGGGATCAATCCACGGCAGAAGGCAAAGCTGCATCCTGGGACCCTCCTGGTGTTGCATATGTGTGTCAAACTGGTGTTACTGGGCGAGCTGGTCCATGTTCTGTAGCAGGTCGAAGTGCCCTCCGTGTTCTCTGCCTGTGTTCCCACAGCTGAGCTCACTGCCCCGTGGTGGAGCTGCAGCCCCAGGAGGCCACTGCCAGCTGATGGGGCTGTGCTGGGGATGCTGCGTCTGAGTGGGAGTTTGTTACCTGTAAAATCCTCCTTTTGCTCCCCCTCTCCTTTCCACAAGTGTCCCCCAGCCTCCAGGCCATTTTTCCCACCCCTTGCTCCCTTTCCCATGTGGCATTTGTGCCATCTCCATTGCCACTGCCCTTACCCCCTTTTGTCCTGGAGCTCTCTGCTCCATCCCGAGAAGCTGCTGGGTCTGATGAGGATTGTAGCTCCAACAATGACCAGGGATGCTCCTGGGGCACTCCTCCTCCTCCTTCTCCTCCTCCTCCTCCTGCTCCTCCTCATCCTCCTCCTCTCACCTTGTCTCATCGCATGCCCCTGATCTCTCCCACAGGCAACCAAGCAGTTCCTGGAGGAGATCAACAAGTGGACAGGCCAGTACAATGTGTCCCCGCTCTCCTGGAATGTGGCTGTCAAGTTCCTCATGGCCCGCAAGTTTGATGTCCTGCGGGCCATTGAGCTCTTCCACTCCTACAGGGTAAGCGAGAGGGGCCAGAACCCCCCATCTGAGAGCTTCCTGCTCTGCAGGAGATCCCTGCTCCCTAGGACCACCCTCCCCCTGCTCCTTTTTCTCTCTCACAAGTTTTTATCCAGCTGGAAAATCCTTTTTCAGCCAAGGCAGGTTGCCATGGAGATCCCAATCCCTTCCCCTCCTCTGGGAGCAGCTCATGGGGTGCCCTCCTGGCTGGTGTGTGCTGCCCACAGAGCATTTCTCTATATATTAAGGATATAGATCCATGCATGTCTTTGCAAAGCTGCTCCTTCTGTTACTGGGGGTTTGCTGGAAGATGATCCCATGGAGCAGAGGTTCCTGGGACAGCTGGGTGCCCCGTGGGGCAGAGGTGGGCCGTGCCTGTGCCCCCCGTCACCGCCCTCTGTGCCCGCAGGAGACGCGGCTGAAGGAGGGGATTGTGAAGCTGAAGCCGCACGAGGAGCCGCTGCGCTCAGAGCTGCTCAGCGGGAAGTTCACCATTCTGGTAGGTGGGGGTCCCCCAGGGAGTTACCCCAGCTTGAGTGGCTTATCCCAGCTCTGCTCCGCGGGGGTGCTCGGGAGCCTGACCCCGTTTCCTCGGCAGAGCGTGCGGGACCCCTCGGGAGCCTCCATCGCCCTGTTCACAGCCAAGCTGCACCACCCCAGCAAGAGCGTGCAGCACGTGGTGCTCCAGGCACTCTTCTACCTGCTGGACCGAGCTGTGGAGAGGTGAGCCTGCCTCTGCAGGGGTCCTCTGTCTCACACTGGAGGGTCCCTGGGGAGCATGTTCCCTCCCAGGGAGATCACTGCTCCCCATGGCTTGAAATTCCCTGGTTTGAACTGCAGCCAGTCCTCCGTATGGAGTTGTTCAGCAGGGGAGCAAAATCCCACAAGCCCTGAACCAGACTCTGCAGCCTTGCCCTGTCCACACCCTGGGTTCAGTTTAGTAAAGTCCCGGATTCCTGCAGGCCCTGGCTGGGGAGGAGGCAGCCCCACCATCAGCCAGATGTAATGTGAGCCCTGCCAAAAATATAAACCCAGGACATTCCCCTGCCATTTATCCTGCTGGGCTCTTTCTGTTTTTGACCTTACCCATCAAGGGTGATGATGCTGGGGCAGGATTAAGGCACGAGTCAGGCTTAAATGAGGGTTGTAGGAAGAGATGGTGAAGCAGCTGGGAAGTGCAGAAGCAAGGTTTGGGTCTGTGAGTCCTTCTGGAAGTGTGGGAAAGGATTTTTGGGGGTCAGTGTGGGGAGAACTGCTGATGAAGGAGCCAGGTGGTTGCATGTTGTGGGGTTGACGTTGTTCTTTTCCTCCTCTCAGCTTTGAGACGCAAAGGAACGGGCTGGTATTCATCTATGACATGGCAGGGTCACAGTACACCAACTTCGAGCTGGACCTCAGCAAGAAGATCCTCAACCTGCTCAAGGTGGTGCCTGGGGATGTACTGATGTCTGTGTGGGCCACTCGCTCACCAAGAACCCAAAGTCCTGTGGTTTTGGCATCAATTTGCACCCCAGACCACGCTGACCACATCTCGGCCGAGGAGCACCAGCTGCAGCCCCGCAGGACCTCGGGAAGGCACTGGGAGCTTGCCAGGCTGGACCCGGCGGTGGCTGCGGTGTGGCGCGGGCGGGAGGGATCAGCTGTCCCTGGGCTGGATTCCTCTCACAGCTGCTGGCAGCACTTTTGGGAAAACAGATGCAAATTATTTTTTAATCTTGCTGGCATTTGGTGCCTCCTCCCTTCTCCGGAAAAAAAAGCAATAAGAGTAAATACTGGCCGGGGTGTGTTCTTTGCATAATCCCGGTTCCCAGTCTTCACCTCTCCCTGCGGAGCCAAACCCTCTGCTTACCTAATTCCAAGGAAGCAATTTGGTTCCTTATCAACACGGATAAGAGTTGACAAGGAACCAAAGAACAAGCACGCTTCAGATGTGGCATTGCCATCGTGGGGTCCCTTTGCTGGTTGTCACCTCTGCTGGGATATGTCCCCTGCCACAGCAGACTGGATCTGACCTCCTCCTCACGCCCACAGGGTGCCTTCCCAGCTCGGCTCAAGAAGGTTTTCATCGTGGGAGCACCCATGTGGTTCCGCGTGCCCTACTCCATCATCAGCCTGCTGCTGAAGGAGAAGCTGCGGGAGCGGGTGAGTGGGGACCCTCCTGGCACAGGACACGCAGCAGGCAGGGCTGAGGCTGCTTTCCCATCGTGACAGGGTGGTGGAAGCAGCTTGTGCCATTCAGCCCCATCTGCTGGAAGCTGCCAAGCACCAGATCTTTGGCATCCCTGTCGCCATCCCCGGCGAATCCTCTCCAACCTTCTTGGAGTCACCCCTGCCTTTCCCCTTCCTCTCACAGGTGCAGATGGTGAAGATGTCGGAGCTGAAGGATCACCTGCCCCGGGAATGCCTCCCTGAGTACCTCGGAGGGTCTCTCAAACTGGACCCTCTGAGCTGGAATTGCCGGTTCCTGCCCCAGCAGAACGGGCACCCCGACCCCCTGGACGAGCTCATCCTGGTGCCGCTGGCGGCCCCCAAAGATAACGGCTCCGTCCACGTCCCTGGGCCCAAGTCTGTCACCCTCCAGGAACTGATGGATCATGTCAGCCACAAGCAGAAACGTGGCATCTACGAGGAGTACGAAGACATTCGGCGCAGGAGCCCGGCCGGCACTTTCGTCTGCTCTTTGTGAGTTGGTGGGAGGAACCAGCCAGGTGCCCCTCACCCCAAAAAGCTCTGTGCCCCCTCACCCCATGCTCTGCTGCTGGATGGGGGTCCATTGGCCTCTTCGTGGTGTGGTGCTTTGGGTTAGCAACTCAGAACCGTGGCCTAGGGATGGTGTGAGCCCCCTTTGTGGGTCCTGCAGCCTCTGGGAATAAGGGGGAGCTACAGAGGACAGCAGGGACCAGGACCTGGCCAGGACTCTGCTTCCCGAGGCTTTGGCCAGGTGATGGCAGCAGAGCCCAGGCAACGGGCCCCAGAGGCTTGCACAGAGAGAGGGATGCTGCCTTTGCCTTGCCTGGAATACATTCCCTGGAATACACCAGGAATACATCCCTGCCTCCCTCTCCCCCGCCTCCCAGGGCACCCTACAACCAGGACAAGAACCGGTACGGGGACGTGCCCTGCCTGGACCAAACCCGTGTCAAGCTGGCGAAGCCGTACAGCCGCCCAGAGGTGAGCCAGCCCAGGAGGGAAGCCCACAGTCCTGTGGGAAGCTGGCACAGCTGTCCCAGGGTTCTGGAGGCCTTATCTCACCCATGCTTTTCTCCCTGCAGCTGACTGACTACATCAACGCGAGCTTCATGGATGGCTACAAGCAGAGGAATGCTTACATTGGCACTCAGGGTATGGCTGAGCCAACAAGGGGTTGTTCTGCTCCTGATGCACCCATGGGTTCCACCTCTGCCCAGTGTCAGCCCCTGGCCATGGGGGACATCCCAGGAGCTGGGCACTGCCCAGCAGGTCCCCGTTCTCCCAGGGTGTATTTACTCCTCCCTGGGTGTATTTATTCCCCTCTCAGTTTCCACCTAGTGGACTGAAGTTTTTTCCTGGAAGAAAGCAAGGGGATCCATCTTCATCCATGGTGGCAGCCCTCTCCCTTCCCCTATCCCAGCTCTGGATTTGCTTCATCTGCCCGAGGCTGAGCAGAGAGGCGAGATCAGTGCTGAGCCATAGGGACACGGTGCTGGGGGTGGCAGTCAGTGACAGCTCCAGGCTGTGTTTGTGGATCCACACCTGGATCAGCCCCAACAGGAAGGGATTGTGGTTCCCTGTGGGGGTCATGGGGAGCTGCTGGATGCAGCTGGGCAAGGGGTTGCCCAGATCCATAAGATTTTGGGCTGATGTGTGGGTTGTCCCTGCAGGGCCTCTGGAAAACACCTACGGTGACTTCTGGCGCATGGTGTGGGAGCAGAACGTCCTGGTGATCGTGATGACAACCCGGTGAGCGCTCATGGAGGCACACAGCCCTCTTTTTCTGTGCAAAATGAGCAGTTTTGGTGTGGGATAAGCAGCACTGGGCTCGGTGCAGTGATCCTGCAGCAGTGGTGCCAGCCAGAGCTCCACGGAGGTGGGACATTGGGTCAAGGACAGACTGTTCGGTCCCCGCGGGGTCCCCAAAGGACCAAGGCTGGGTGGCATGGGAAATGTCTCAGACAGGGCAAGGAGGACATTACCAGCTTGTCATTGTCATGCTCCCAGGCTGGAGGAGGGAGGCAGGAGGAAGTGCGGCCAGTACTGGCCCCTGGAAAAGGACTTCCAGGTGTGCTTTGGGGCCCTGACCATCACCAACCTGGGCATAGAGAACCTCAACCATTACAAGAAAACCATCCTGGAGATCCACAGCTCAGAGGTGCGTGGGCACAACTGCCTGTTGAGGGAATGGTATGGGGGCACCAGGGCTCAGAGGAGGAAAGAGGGTCTAAACCCCCTGCTTTCCCCAGACCAGGGAGCGGCGGCTGGTGTCCCACTTCCAGTACCTGAGCTGGCCAGATTATGGCGTCCCCTCTTCCGCTGCCACTCTCATTGACTTTTTGGGGGCTGTGAAGCAGCAGCAGAGAGTGGCTGTCAGCGCCCTGGGACCTCGCTTCAAGGGTCACCCCGGGGGACCCCCGGTCGTGGTGCACTGCAGCGCTGGCATTGGCAGGACAGGTAATGGCTGTGGGGGAGGTTTGGAGATGGTGGGGTGACAAGTCCAACTTCCCTGGGGCATTTCCATACTGGGGACCCACAGTGTGTTTGCAAGCTGGTTGACCTGAGACACGTCCTCAGAAGATTTCCCACAACCATCAGACCTGGGAGAAGTCCCCAGATGCCCTTAGGAGATCAGTGGGGGGCTGAGCACCAGCGCTCCAGTTCTCACAAGGGGCACTGATGGTGCCATTTGGTGTCTGACGCCATGGCCATGCCCATCACTGTCCCTAGGTACCTTCTGCGCGCTGGACATCTGCCTGTCACAGCTGCAGGACGTGGGCACCCTGAACATCTACCAGACGGTGCTGCGCATGCGGACCCAGCGCGCCTTCAGCATCCAGACCCCCGAGCAGTATTACTTCTGCTACACCGCCATCCTCGAGCACGCCCAGCGCGAGGGCCTGCTGCTCGCCAACCACAGCCGGGCCGCCCAGGAGAAGAGCTCGCCGGGGCACTGAGACCCTCCGCCTCCCTGCAGACGCCGCTGCCCGTCCTCGGGGGCTGCCCGCGCCGCCTCGGCGCACGCCGGGACTCAGCAGGGCCGTGGGGGCAGCGGTGCTGGAGCACCTCAGCTGTCAGCACTGCTATGGAACTGTGCCTTATTCAACCCAAACGGTGGCTGCCACTTTGCCGGCACGGGAAGGGGCTCTCACTCCTCCCTGTGGTGTTTCGGTTGAGGTTTGGACGGTTGGGGAGGTGGTTTGTCTTCTCTTTGAGTTGTTGGGTTTTTTAATTTTCGGGTTTTTTTGTTGTTGTCGGGACCACCTAAGATGTACCTAGAGAGGGGCTTTGCAAAGTCCTAGGAAATGTATTCCCAGTCCTGGGGCTGAGGAAGAGGCACGTGCTTCGGTCTCACCTGCCGCTCCATCTGTGTGTCTGTATGTATGTGTGTATATAATATACCCCCGCTGTGACCCCTGGCTATTATATAGATACATATGTACAACCGCCCCTTTAGCAGCTCCCCAGGGTCCCCGCTGTCCTGCCCCCTCACTGCTGTGATCTCTGGAGCAGTGAGTTCGGTCCTGGCTCTGTCTTGTCTTCCCCCTTCCCCTTATTTCCCCTCACGGGCAGCGTTGGGACCCAGTACCCACTCCTGTGCCCATCCCACTGGAGGCACAAGGATACTTGATGGTGTCCCCCCCTGTTTCTTTGTCTCATCCTCCCCATGGAGAGAGACAGCAGCTGTGCTCCTGGGAGGATCTGGAGGACTGGGTTGCGCAGGGGTGCTGAGCTCACCAGCATCCCCTGGCCCTGGGTGCCGCTGAGGGAGTCACTAGGTACGAGGTGACGGGGCCATGGGGACCGACCGGCTCTCCAGGTTGCCCGGCTTTCCCAAGCTGCCACTGGGAACCCGCAGGCCCAGCCCTGCGTTGAGTCATGGGCTGGGAAAGCGCTGAGCAAGAGTAAACCCCAAACCCTGGAGAGGCAACGAGCCTCTGCCCCAGCCCCAGCCCCTGCCTGGGCCTCCCCAACTTTATACTGTAATAAGCTCTTTGAATGTGTATATTCTTATTTTTTTATAATCTTGGGGGAGGGGGGCACAGGGTTTGGGAGGTTTAGTTTTCTTTTCTTTTGGATTTTTTTTCTGTTGGTTTTTTTTTTGTGTTTGGTTTTGGTTTGGTTTTTTTTTTTTTTTTTGTATTTAACATTAACTTGATCCAAGCCAGAGCCAGAAGTATTTGTAAATGTTCCTATTTTGCTCTCAGAGAAACCTTTTTGTTGTTACTTTTTTGGGAGTTGTTTTGTTTTTATTTGTATTGATATATAAATATACCACCAGTGACCAGTCCTCTTTGCTGTCGTGGGGACATTGGGCAGGACAGGAGGGAATTCAGGGCTTTGCATGGCTGTGATCTCTAAAAACCAGCTGGCCCCATCCCTGGCTACGCATGGACGTTGAGGAGCATGGGGCTGTGTTTAAAACCAGCTGGCCTCATCCCTGGCTACACGTGGACTTTGAGGAGCACAGGGCTGTGTTTAGGGCTGCTTCTGGCCTGGGTGAGGCTGAGACAGAGATAACCAGGCTGCAGGAAGCTTTCCTGGGCAGGCAGGATAGCGTCAGGAGGGAAGACAGCACAATGAGCTGGTGTAGCCAGGGGGAACACAAGCCACCCTGCTCCAAGCTCCTGCCTCTTTTCCCAGGGCCTTGACAAGCCTCAGGACATCAGTGTCCTGTCTGGCCATGGTATCTGCCTGCTGCTGCCTTTTGCTGCAGGATTTGGGGGTGCAGGCATCGCCTTTGTGCTTCTGGATGCCCTCTGAGCAGGCAAGTAGGGCACAAAAATTAGGGGGAACTCCTGGGCTGTCAGGCAGCCCCAGTGCCTTCAGGTGCAAGTGATGCCAGTCCCAGAGCAGCAGCTGCAGCCTGAGGCTCAGGGACAAGGCAGTAAAAAAGGCAGCTTGTGCAAATGAAGCCCTAGAGCCAGTGAGAAAGCTCGTGCCCCAGAGCAGGGCAGCTGGTGGGTGTGAAGAGCAGCACCTGTGTTTGTTCAGCTGGAGCCTAAAAAAATTAGGAATGCCAGTGTCTTTCTAGGACTAGCACAGGGAGAAGCTTTCCCCTGTGCTCTGGGGGCGGACTGGCGTGGCTGTGCCAAACTGAGGTCAGGCACTGGAAGGCTGGAAAAGAACCAGAGGCAGCAGGGAATCCATCTGGAAGGGCTGCATGTCCCAGTCCACGAGAGGTGGGTGTGGGGAGCACCCCTGGAGCTGTGCACATCCTGCCTCTGAGTGGATCTGGTTCAGCTGCAGTGTCCCATCCTTCCAGGTACCATTTTCCACCCAGCTGTCTCCTGGAGCAGCATCAGCCCAGGCAGTGTGATCTGCTCCTCTGGCTCAGGCTGCCCCAGAGTTTCCCTCCAGGCACCCACTGCAGGGTGGATCCTCCGAGAGAGCTCTCATCCTCTGCAGGAAGGCTCCTGGAGCCCTACCTCCTCACTGCCAAACTTTTTCACCCAGCTGGGCTTTCTTCTCGGCACACGTGCAGGAGGGGAGTGTTTGCAGTTTATTGTTAATCCTGTGCTGTCAGCAGCAGCTCTCTGTGGCTCAGCGGGGCTTTTGGCAAAGTGTTGGGTCCAGATCCGAAAGCTGCAGGTGATGCCAAGTGTCCCACGTTGCCCAGCCCATGTCTCTCTCCCACTGGCTGTGAAATCCCAACCGAGCCCGCTCTGTGCACACGGTAAAGGTGGTTGTGCCTTCTAGCTCAATCCCACAGGATGTGGGCACAGAGAACCAAAACGTTTCCAAGACTCATGTGCTGGGTATCTGATAGGAATATCCAGAGGAGAGGGAGGGAGATAACCAACTCTGGCTCTGAATGGGAACAGCTCAGATATGCTGCTCCCTTCGAGGAGAGATGAAGAGCCCATCTGTGCTGGAGGCGGAGGAAAAGGTTGTAAACCTTTTCCATGGGAAAACAACCCAAACACTCACCCTCCCTTACTATTTCCAGGGCTGTGTTTCTTCTCAAAGCCAGCATTTTCAGTCCTCTTGCACAACATGATGGTTTGTTCCTTCCATTCCTTCTGTGCCAGCAGGTCCTGCTCAGCAGCAGAAACAAGGATTTCTCTGGAAATGGTCACTTCACGCAGACAGCCAAAAGTTACAGGAAAGAAAAACTTTGTATTGTTTGGAGAGTGGTGGGAAAAATGGGCTGTTCAGTACAAGCAGCCTGATGCCTGGAGGAACTCCCCTTCCCTGGAGCGGCCCAGAGATGGGGATCAGCCACCACAGAAAATAACAGCACAGGCAATTCCAAGAACAAAATCCAAAGTTCCGCTGGAGTTTGGAAACGGTGATTTAAAGGCATTGCAGGGCAATCCTAAAGCGGCGCTGTGCCCACCTGTCTCATTTGGTTTTCTTGGCAGCGTGCACGCCGCCTCGCTAATGACGATTACTTTAGTGTTGTAATTTTGCGCCCTGGCAGTTTGGAAAGAGCCTAGCTCCAGAGCGCTTCATTTCCCAGCCCTTCTGCTTCCTTGCCTCCGGTTTCCAAGGCTCAGGCTCGATCTCCAGTGGCACCGCGGGCTCAAACCCCCGTGTCGAGAGCCCTGCCAGGGGTTAAAGCGAGCTGCAGCTCCCAGAGCCTCCTCTGCTTGTCCCGGCACCACCCCGCGCCTGCTCCTGCCGCGCTCTGCCGGTCTGAGGAAGGGAAGAACAGCTGGAAAGAAAAAAAAAAAATACAACTGGGAGATTTGGACCTTCTTTGAGTGAAGGTGCTTGAAATACACATTTAACTAGAAGTGTGGAGCATGTGTGTTTGTGTTCCACCCTTTTCCGAGCACGCTCTAGATACCCAGACGAGCACTAAGGGGCGGCCAGGCCTGGCTCCCGCACCTCCGTCTGGGGAGCCCAGCAACCCACTCCACAACTTTCCAAAGGGAGACAAACACGGTGATCGAAGGCATCAACCCCCACCTCCATCTCGCGTTCTAGCGGAGGGAACGCCGGCCGCCGCCGCGGGGGCACCGGCTCGCCGGGCTCCCTCCGCCGGGAGGCCTTTCCCTCACGCCCCCCCTCCCGCCGTGGGCGGTGCGGCCGTGACGATCGGCACCGCGGGGCCAATCCGCCCCGGGGGGAGTTCCCCCTCCATTCAGGGCTGCTCGCCTGCGCGTTGAGGGTATGTAACAGCTGCTTCCCCCACACGCACTTTCCTAGTTTCGCCCCCCTTCACGGGAATCGCTTCCCAAGGGCCGGGCGGGCGGGCGGGAACCTGAGGGAAAAGCGCGGCTGAGTGTGTGTGCGGGGGGGAGGGAGGGGGCCATTGCCGCGGAGGCCACGCCCCCTTCCTGGCACGCCATTGGCCGCAGCAGCTGAGGGTGCCGCCCCCCGCGGCGCGCGCCGCCCACTGCCCCCCTCCTCCTCGGTGCGTGCGTGCGTGAGTGTGAGCGTGTGCGAGTGTGCGGGAGCGAGTGCGTGTGTGCGCCGTGTGCCCCCCGCCCGCACGTGTAACCGACCCGCCCCACGTGGGGCGCCGCCATCCCGGAAGTGAAGGGGTCGGGGACAAAAGGCAGCGCCGCGCCGCCCCCGGGCCCGGGCCCCGCCGCCAAGTCCCCCCCTCCACTTCCCGCCGCCTACCCGGTTGGCACCGGGGCCCGGGGCCGGGGGGAGGACGGCGGGGGGAGCCGCTGGCGCGGGCCGCGGCCGCGATGTAAACATTCCACAAAAGGGCTCCCCAGAGAGGGGGGCGTGGCCTCGCCGGTGGCGGGCGGGGCTAATTCGCCGCGTGGGTGGGCTTCTCGTCGTGACGGCGGCGCGGCCCCGCTCGCCAATTGGTCGGCGCTTTGGTGTCGCAGCCAATAGGGCGGCGGGAAAGGCGGGACGGGGGCGGGGCGCGCTGCTTATACGGACATTTTTCTTCGGCGGTCGCTCCCCCCCTCTTCTCCTCCCTCCCTTCCTCTCCACATCCCCTTCCTGGGGGCCGCGGCCAATAGGGGAGGGCCTGATGGGCGGGGCTAGCGCTCCTATTGGTCGAGAGAGTGACGGGCGCGCGTCTCAGCCAACGGGCGCTCGGGGCTCCCCCCCTGCGCGAGGAGGGGCGGGATTTCCCGGGGAACAGAGAAGCGGGCAGCGCTCCGCCGCGGCGGCCGACAGACGGTTACTCCATCTTCCCCCCCCCGCCGACGGGGACCCCCCGTTCTCACTGCGCCGGGGACAGCCCGCCCCCGCCGCCCGCCCGGGAGGTGCCCGCCACCCCCGGACCCTGAGGGAGACCCGGCCGCTGCCAGGAGCCGCTTCGAGGTAAGGAAGAGCGGGGCGACGGGGACGGGAGGCC
>NW_024498329.1:0-51924 GCF_017590055.1 Onychostruthus taczanowskii | reverse complement strand
CGGGACCGCCCCCGGCAGCGCTCGCCCGCATTGCACGGCCCCGGTACCGGCCGCACCGCGCGCCGGAGCCGCCGCCGGGGCTCCCGCCCGGCCGGGTGGGCGTTCCGAGAGCCGGGGGGGCGGCGCGGTGCTCCCGGTGCTCCCGGTGCCCAACTTGGCGGCGGAGTTGCCATGAAGGCGCCGTGCCGGGCAGTGCCCCCGCCGCGGTGCCGGTGCGCGGCGGCCGAGGGCTCCCCCGCGGCGTTTCGCGGCTCTCCGGCTCCGCGGCCCGGCTCTCCGAAAGGACCTGTTGGAGCGGCGCGCAGGCATGGAAACCCGAGAGCTCCGCGTGCGCCCATTAATTGTCCTGCGATTTTAACTGCGAGCCGCATCCCTCTGCCCGTCCTCCCGTGCTGCGAACTTGGCGGACGCTTACATCGGTATTTCATCCTTTTTTTTTTTTTTTTATTTTTTCGGGTTGTTGTACATCCATAGAAAATCCTTTATTTTTTTTTTTAATTTTTTTTTTTTATAGTAGCAGGCTGGTAGAGTTCAGGTAGCTTTAAAAGTATGACTGTGCTTTGTGTCTGCTTAACTAAATCCTGGGGGTTTTTTGCCTTTTCCTGGCCTGGGTTCAGACCCAGTCTGAATTTTAACAGTCATTATTTGTGTGAATAGCATGTGTGCTCAGATAGAAGTTACATCCCTGAAGAAACTTATTTATTTGGACCGTTGAAATGGGGCAATATCAGTTGTGTCAGCTCTATTTTAAACTAATTATCAAAGGCATCCCCAGCTGTGTGTGGATTTTCAGTCTCCCACTCTGTCCAGAGGAATTTAAACCTGGTCTGTGTGTTAAAGTGTAGCTTAAGGCTGACATAACACCTCATGTTTCTCTTTTAACTTGCCGCTTTTAGTTGTGCTAAAAGGTGCAGGCTCAGTAAACAAGTGGGAAATGCCCAACTTAATTCAGTACAGCTGTATCTGTACTGGCCATTTTCCACTCCTAACTTGTAATTATTTTTAAAAATACACTTTCAGAAAAGTAAACACTGTTATATAGGATTAACTATATAGTGCAGTATTTTAAATTAAAATGGCGTTTTATTTTAATACACTAATTTTAAAGCATCTGTAAAACTTCCTTCATCACATAAAGTGCCTTGGCAGCCTGGTGTCAGCCTGTGCTGGATCTCCAAGGACAGAAAACCACTTTTTAGGGTCTTTTTTTTGTTTTTTCCCCTGCTGAGGTGAAGCTAGCAGTTTTTCACATGGGTGCGCTCTTTGCAAAAGGAAATCGTGCTTTCTCCCCCCAAAGTATCTTATCCTCATCCCTCCCACCTTCTGCTGCTGGTGGAGACACATGGTCTCAGCATGAATTAGTTTGAGATGCTGCAACGTGGTCGTTCATCTAAAAAAATAGCACTGATTTGCTCAAGTTTGGGGGAAGCGTGGCAGATTCAGGCTGGTTTTGTGAGCAGTGTGGGGAAGGGGGATGCTCTCCCCCTGGCCCCAGCCAGGATTGCCAGGGGAGCCCTCTGCTCAGTCTCCTGGCATGTGTGGGTCGTGGGGCTGGGAGCATCGTGTTGGAATTGGCAGGCGGATCATTTACGTTTCCAGGATTTATGAATCGTTTTCTGTCCAGATTGCTGTTCTGGACTTCTCCAGCATTGGAAAGCTTTTATGGCTGTTGGAGCTGGAGCAGAAAGAGCCCCGTAATAGCTGTCACTTTAGCCTGGGCTGTGCTTTTGGGACCATGCTACTTTTTCCAACCTCGCTGGGGTCTTTTTTCATTTGGTTAAATCACAGGATTCTGATCATTCTCTCTGTGCACTCAGGGAACAGGGCAGACCAATGCTCTAAGCTCTGCAGAGCATGTTTTGGATCGTGTCTGCAGTGGGGTTTGGCACCTGGGTCACTTTTTGGCAAAGCAGAGATCAGTGCCTCACCGACTTGTTCCCCATCTGGACGAGTGGGGTTTCTTTGTGTCCCATCTGCCTCTTGGTGAGTGCTGGCACGATGTCACCCTGCAGAAAACTCTTCCAACTGCTCCCAAAGCTTCAGGTTGTGCTTTTCCAGCACCTTTTTCTAAGGATGTTTGTAATTTTGTTTTGGAATGACGCTCTGGTCCTCGATGTGTAGCGTGGCCAAGGGGTTATCCCTGTGCTGCAGGGCTGCGTGGCACCGTGAAAACAAAGTGTAGCAGTGACTGCTGAACAAGCTGGGTCATGTTCTGGAAGTCGTGTGGCTGGGTTAGCAGCACTGCTGGAACCTGAGCTGGCTCCTTTCAGCAGGCACTGCTGTGCACTCCTCTGTAATCCCGTGTGGGATGTGTCCTGCAGGACATCCGTGACTGTTCCGGGAGCAGAGCTGACACTTACACTTGCTGCTCTCTACTTTTGACTCCTCTCTCCCTCGAAAAAAAAAAACCTTTTAAAAAGCCCTCACGTGTGTTAAACAAATCCTCTGCAATTTCCCTGCAGTTTTTCAGAGGGACCAAAATCCTCTCCAGTGGATCTTTTACAGCTTGTTGGTGGAGGTGGTGTTTATCCACAGGTGTGCTGGGCTTCCAGCAGGTGTGAGGCAGTGCACCTGCCCAATCTGCTTTTCTCTATTTGGCTTTTTCTTTTAACTTTACCAGCTTATCTCCAATGCCTGGAGACCCTGCTTATCTGGTGGGAAAACCTGCAATAGAAATAATGGAGATTTTTGGGATATTATGTGGTAAAAAGCTGGGGAGCAGAGCTGCCACCAGAGAGGCGGTTTTGTGATGGTGGAGGAGAGCACCTGGGCTCTCGTGCCTCTTTTGCTCCCATGGAGCAGTGAGCAGGCAGGAGGAGAGCCCTGCAATGCTCCTCCAACTGAATCCAGCCTTGTCCCCTCTTTGTTCCTTTTCCTTCTGTGTCAGTGCTGCCACTCCTCTGCTTTCCTCAGTACCAAAGGGAAAGGGATGTGCTCCACTTGCCCTTGTCTGTCCCACCAGCTCATGTGGGGCAGGTGGATGGGGAAACCCTCTGATGAAGCTGGTGAGGTAAAATTCCATAATTCTGGCACTGTTACTGAGATGCAACATAGCTTTTCTTCATTTTTCCTTTTCTTTACCAGCTGAAGATCCTGTGTCTGTGTGTGTGTGTGTGTCTGCCTGATGCATCCTACCTGTGGCACAGATGGGAAGATCTAGAGGTGTGTTCCCATGCAGCCCCTATTTCCTGCAAAAAATCCCTCTAAAAACCTAAAAACTCATTAAAAAAACCCTAGTAGTCTTCATCCTCCCCTAGACAGAATGAAGTGTGCTCTTGTTAAGGAGTTAAAAGGGAGTTTGGATAGAAATGCTGCTGGGGAAAGGGAATTAAATTCTTGACTTGGTCTGCTCAGGTGGAGCTAAGATCTCCTTCATGCATCCTGTTAATGCCTTTAACAAAGGAAAGTACCTGAATTTTGTGACTTACTTTCAGTCCCTGCTGTATTTTGAGGGCTTTTCAACCCTCAAATTAAGGTTACAGATGTTGCAGTTTGAATTGGGGCTCTCTAAATCTGCACTTCAAAGTCCATGAGGGGATGCCAGAGATATGTGCTGCATTTCTGAGATGATGCATAAGCATAGTATTGTTTGTAATGTGGAGGGAAAACTCCTGGTACAAGTCTTTGATGTTGTGTGCTTATTCTCAAAAATACCTTTCCCTTAGCTGGGCTTTGCCATCATTAAGGAAAAATCAGTTGTTACTGAGGGTGGAAGTGGGTGGAATTGCCCCTTTGTGCAGCATGCTTTGGCTAAATCAGTTCAAAATGACATGTCTAGTCCTGGGTTTTATTTCATTCTTCCTTCCTCATTTCTGCAGGACAGATCTCTCCAGCTTTTGAGCAGAGGAGATTGGTGGGAGATGCCAGGTCAAGATTAGCAGGACTTCAGTGAGGAAATGAATGCACTTTGGGGTCATTCAGCACCACATCTCCTCCTGCAGGATGCAGACCACTCACTGTTGTGGTGCTGGTCTGCTTTCCCCTCTCTCTGGTTTGGGTGGTGGCGACAGAGTTGCCATCACTAGTCTCTGTCTGGGTACAGCAGAGCTCTGAGACCATCTCTCTGCTAGGATTAATAAAGCCTGTCAATTAGCAGCCTTCATTAAGGACTGGTTTGCTGTGAGACACTCTTACTCAGTGGGTTGCAGACCCTTGGTGGGAGTTAGTGTGATGTTATCTGGGAAGATGGACTGCTGCTATTGACTATCACCTATATATATATTATAGGTGATATATATACATATATTAAAATATATATATTATATAATATATATATATTATATATATAATATATATATAGTTCTGTATTATATATGGGTGTGTGTATATATATATGTGTGTATATATATATACATACACACCCATATATAATACAGAATTTCACAGCTGAAGCAGCTCCAGTGCTTGGATAAAAGCAGCATCCACGCTCAGTTGGTGAAGATCAGGGGAATTCAGAGGGAAGATGAATGTACATGAGCTTTAAGTTTTGTTTTACAAAAGTTTCAATATCAACCACACAGCAAACTTAAATTTTTGGAAGATTGTACAGTTTGCCTGCAAGAATTGGGAGCTTCAAAAACTGATGTTCATGCTGCTGGTGTGTGTGTGGTGATTGACCCTTGGTGGTGTCACGATTCCTGTGGCCTCACAGGCCAAGAATTGCGGTGTCTTCATGGGGAAAAGTCTTCTCAGACAGCTTGAGGTGGCATTTTAATCCTCACAAGGGCACGTGAGTCTTCCAGCCATCTTCTGCCCTCAAACAGCCTCTGCTTCAGGGGCTGGTGAGCCCAGCTGGAGGGGTGAGTGTGGAATGTTGTTCTGGGAAATGAGACCCAAGGGACACTGAGCAGCCACCGCGCCACGTGGATCTACAGCAATATTGAAAGGACGAGGGGAGAACCAGCCTGGGAGGTGAAAAACGAGTGGCAGGGCTGGCTCAGGGAGCAGGGTTCAGAGCAGAAGGGTGTCCAAGTAGGTGAGTAGGTTGTAAAGAGCTGCCACCAAAGCTTTGCCCAGACTTTACTCATGCGCTCAGCCATTGTCATGCAAAATCCTGGCCAGCTCTGCCCGTGGGTGGATGGTGTGAGGCCAGATTTGCTCAGTTTAGTCCCAGCCTCATTAGCATAAAACTCTGTAAAGCAAAGTGTGGTCTGTGCCTGAGAGAAGCAGCTCCATGTTAACCTTCCTGGCTCTTCATTTATCAGCAGAGACCAGTTGAAAAGACAACCAGTGCAGGCACCATTAGAAAAGTAAGCTCCTGGAGTGTGTTCCTCTGCTCGCGGAGTGTGTGCAGGGGTCAGGCTTACTTAGGGTTTGTAACTTGAAATTAAGATGCAGTTGATGAGCTTTTCCCCTTTACTTTGAGCAAGGAGTCCTCTGCTTCCTGTCTGTGACCTGCCAGGTGATTTGGGGAGTTCTTGAGAGGTTAAAACTTGAAGAGGAACTGAAAAAATGAATTAAGTCATCTTCCTTGTTGTCCTACCCTCTCCAAGTGAAAGGAGGGACTAATAGGGAGAATTTATATTGGGTACTGGGAAGAAATTTTTTCCTGTTGAGGGTGGGCAGGCCCTGGCACAGGGTGCCAAGAGCAGCTGTGGCTGCCCCATCCCTGGAAGTGTCTGAGGCCAGGTTGGACAGGACTTGGAGCACCCTGGGATAGTGGAAGGTGTGCCTGCCCATGGCAGAGAGTGGAATGAGATGATCCCTAAGGTGCCTTCCAAAACAAATTTTTCCAAATCTTTTCCATGTTTTATGTCATGGAGAGGAAAATTTGCACCTTTGTCCTGCTGATTCCTGTTTCCATATTTGATGTGAGGTATCACATTAATTGTCTTTGGGTTATTTGATTAATGACAGATTTAGACTGTGTAGAGCTGTCCTGACTTGGTAGATGGGGATTGGCTCATTTGGCTGTTGTACCGTTCTTTTGGGAGAACATCATTCCCTCTCATTTATCCATGTGCTTGCCTTAGCAGTGAGTGTGTCTTAGCTGCACTGAACTGAAAAGGTCTTGCTTTGGAGAGATCCTGAAGCAGAAGAGGGTGGTTTCACTGTTTTCTCTCCTTCCAACATCTTAACAGGCTGTCTGTGCTTTTGATAAACATCAGATAACATCTCAGGGATGGCAGTAACTATCAGTGGACAGAAAACAGCACTGTAATGTGCTTGCAGTAAAGAGTACTGGGGTGACTGGTTCAATCCAACAGAGCCAGGAATTCATGGCTCCTTTTGGAGTGGGACAGTGGCAGAATGACCTGTTGGATTTGAAGTGAAATCAAGTTGCAGAAAAGCAACTTCTGGTTGGGCAGGAGCATGAAAAAAATACAGGGGAGTAAGTGAGGGAGCTGCTGATCTGTGCTCCCTGGCAGGCAGGAATCCAACTTCTGAGTGGGGCCAGGGTGCTGGCAGGACCACAGGTGTGCATGTGGTGCCCAAAATATTCCTAGTATAGTAGATCCATGTTTTTCCCCAGAGTTACACATGAAATGTGTTTAATACACATGCATTAAATGCTTTAGGGCTTTGTAAGTGACTTCAAACTCTGATTCTGCGTCCTGCTTTTTTCCCATGTTTTAAAGCATCTCTCACAGCTGTCATCCTACCTGGACTGTCCAAGAGGGGTTTTTTTGTGTTGTCAGTATAAAGGGTGTGTAGGTAACACATCCTTCCCCCCCAGTCTGTTGTGTTCAAACACCGCAGTCGCGAGCTCTGCGTCGCTCAGGGTCTGTGTGTTAGCAACATCCTTTAGGTGAGACTGAAGAAATCCTTAACTTCCAAGTTACTACAGCAATAAGGCTGTACTTTTTGTGCTGAGATACGGTTGCATGTTTTCTGCTGAAAGCTAAATCTTTAATTCCACTTTCCTTTTGCAAGATACCAGCACCGAAATGGACAGAAGCTCGCCGTGCCTGCTCGCGGTGATCTGTGCGTCACCCGTGGCACGGGACAGGAGCGCTGGATCAATTCCCCGTGCTAACCAGTGTGGTTTCCCCAGGTTTTGTGGTGCCTCCCGAGCATGAGTTCAGCATGAAGCGGCGATTGGATGAGCAGGAGTCACCCGTGTATGCGTCGCAGCAGAGACGTATCACCAGCAGCACCGAAGCTTTCCCGCACCAGCACCGCGTGCTCGCCCCGGCCCCGCCGGTCTATGAGGCGGTTTCCGAGACCATGCAGTCAGCCACGGGGATCCAGTACTCTGTAACTCCCAGCTACCAGGTGTGTGTGCTCAGCCCTTAGCTCCCTGGCCAGCCAGCACCCTGTCGTGGCACCGTAGAGTTCCGTATTTGACACGAGGTTTTGTTTTGGTGACTGGGGTTTCCTTTAAAAATCGGACAATGCACATCTCGTTGTCAATGCTTGCTTTATTGGCTTCATTCATGAACCAGCGTGGTGTGACTTGGCTTTCTTGAACACGATTCTTGTAATGATTCTCTCACACTGTGGTTTCTGAGTCACAGAATCAGGTTTGTGGGGGGTTTTTCCTCCATTTTTCTGTTTTGCAGCAGGAAAAGGTTTGCTGTTGTAAAAGACATATGGTGTCTTGGGTGATCTTAAGCTTAACAGACTAGATCAGCATTTAGATTGAAGACTTTCAGGAAAATTGAAATGTTTCGTAAAACATTACCCCAGAGTCATTAGGTGGCACTCTTCCCTCTCTTGCCTCCTTTACAAAGAGCTGGCAGTTGGGAACAGGGAAAACAAAAAATCTTTTTAAGAGTACACAGGAGATAGCTTTTCCCTGCTCTTTCACTGACAGCTATTTGTGGGATATTTGTCTCTGCCACATTTTTGGCATGTTTAATCTTCCACGGTGGTGTTGCTGGTGAGCTGCTCTCCCTGTCTAGTGCCTGATTTTACACACAGCTTCATCCTTGCTTCTGCAGAAAGGATATTCACACTGATAGTGGCAGCCACAGAGCTGAAGAGCTGCAGGCAGACCCTTGCAGGGGCTGGAAGAGGGTGTGTTGATACTGGCAGTCCTTCCTAAAAAGAACTTAGATGGACCCAGCAGGCAAACCATATTTTGTTCATGAAGATTAAATTAAGTATGTCCCATCTAAAAGAGGCTTGAATGGAAAACTGGGGATGTAAAAACGATTTTCCAAATTGAAATTTTCCTGGTTTATGGTATGAAAAAGTCCCAAAAGCGCATGCTTTCTGTTCTTTCCCTGGTTTTCTAGGGGAAATACCAAGCTGGGTTTTCCCCTGAGCCTGCTGATGCCAGAGAGCCACAATTTGACTTTCAGTACCCAAACTGAATTATCAAGAATGTAGATTCATTCATTCAGATTATTACTTGTGACATGTAGGGAAAGGAGAGAACCTTGACTCTTGCCAGATAAAAAAACTCCATTTTACCCTCCTTTTCCAGGTCTTTATGTCAGGGGACATACTGGACAGGCAGTGAGTGTGCAGGCTGGGGACGACCTGTGTTTGGCTTGTGTTTGCAGGGAGGGCTTTCCTGTATTTGGAGGTTGGGACGAGAATTGTCTGGAGTTGGTCGAGCAAAGTTGTTAGCCGTCATGGTTGAAGCTCAAACCAGCTGCCTTCTGCTTCCCTGACTGTACCGCTGTGTCTGGGGAGCCTGTGGGGCTCTCTGCTGTCTGCTCTCTGCCACGAGGCCGTGCCTGACGTGCTGTTTGCCTTGGCAGGTGTCGGCAGTGCCGCAGAGCTCGGGCAGCCACGGCCCGGCCATCGCCGCCGTGCACGGCGGCCACCACCACCCCGCGCCCGTGCAGCCCCACGGCAGCCAGGTGGTGCAGAGCCACACGCACCCCACGCCCCCAGCCGTGCCCGTGCAGGGCCAGCAGCAGTTCCAGAGGCTCAAGGTAATGTCAGCAGCTGCCTCATGTCAACCATATTCTTCCAAAACTCCTTCTGCGGCCAGGTCTCTTTTTCCATTTCCCTTCCCTTCCCTTCCCTTCCCTTCCCTTCCTCCAAGAATTTAATGGTTTGGGTGTCTGTCGAATGCAGAAATGGACTTCTCTTTCTGCTGAAGCCCTGTTGTTTCACATAACCGTAATAAAAAGAAATTGGACTGGCCAGGAAAAGATTTGTGGCAGGGAGGGAAAGGAGGAATGTATTGCTTAGAGTGTTTGGATGAATGGGTTAAATTACCAAAACATTTGGTGCTTTTCTGAACACATGGCATATGTGGGTGGTTGTGTGGGAGTAATTTGGGAGTAAGGAAGGCTCTATTCTCAGATTATGTGCAGTAAAACCCTTAAACAAAGAGAAAAGTCCACCAAAAATAACCCCTTTAAGTTGCTACATTTGGAGAAGGCACATACATACAAATTGATGCCTGTTTCAGCTTCTTCCAAATATGGTGTGAGTCTTTTCCAGTTTTGGTGGAAACCACTGCCCTTTCCTGTTGCTGAATGTGGGGGACTTCATTTCTACAAACCTCTGAAAACCAGTTTCAAAAAGAGTGTTTCTTCCTCACAGTGAAATCCATGGAAAATCCTTTGCTGGTGCAAGCTTGGGGCTATACACGAGTCTTTCTTCTGTTGCTGTTGTTTAATTTCAGATGAAAGAGGGGTCCCGTGTGCAGCTCTTGAGCTGCTGAGTGCATGGCCAGGCTGCTGGAGGAGGCACAGGGACCCAGAGCTCACACTTTGGGCCATGGCTGTTCTTCCTGTACCTCTGAAAATTGGCTGTTGGTACACAAATCGTGAGCCTCTTGCTGTTTGAGGTGTAAAACAATTTCCCGCCCACAGTTGCCATTTTCAAAGCCCTTCTATGTTGAACTGAAATGTCTGGCTTTTTGAGAGCAGTGCAAGCTTGTACCTGGCAGACATCTACTACACTGAATATGTCATTTCCACTTTCTGCTTATTCTTAGACTTCCATAATAATTTCCACATATGAATGCAGGAAAAATACTCAGTCTAGTTCTGTTTATCCTAGCAGTCACTTCAGTGATGGTAGATTTGGAGTGTGTTAGGTTTTGGGTTTGGGGTTTTTTTTTCATTCTGAGTAATTCTGCTGATCTGTGTTGGTTTTTTTGTTTTGTTTTTTTTTTTTTTTCTCTTTTTGTCTTTTTTTGGTACAGTTTTATCTTGTGGACCAGGAGTGGGGAGTGAGTACCTCTTATTCAAACAGTGCTGGTAGTACACAAACCATGCTCATGAGCTTTTTGCTCCTTAATTCACTGCCCAGGCTCAGGGCTAACAGCTGTGTTTTCAAATGCTGAGTGTTTTACAGAACAATGGCAGGTGAAATCAAATCTTCTCTGCTAATATGACCTGTCTGGTCTGTCTCCAGGTGGAGGATGCATTGTCTTACCTTGATCAGGTGAAGCTACAGTTTGGTAGTCAGCCACAGGTCTACAATGACTTCTTGGATATTATGAAGGAATTTAAATCTCAAAGGTAACAAGCTGCATTTTGCTTCTTCCTTCCAGGTTAGAGTGTGTGTGGACATGGGAGCACAGAGCAGGAGCTGAATTCTATCCTTTCTATACAGAATAACACAGCTGGACAATGGTGTAAAAGCAGTTGTGTGCTTTATTTTTTGAAAATGAAATGCATCCCTTCATTTATACTAAATCTCTGCTTAGAGTGGGAGTTGACAAGTTCAGCCTTGACAGCTGATTCATCTGGTTGTCTGCCCATTAATAATGGTCAGACTTGGGGCTGGATCTCGTGGATATAAAACGCTGTCTGGGCTGATAAAATAATTCTAATGTCACTCTTGAGTTCAGCAGTCTGCTTATAGGGCTCAGTTTTGCATTGTTTCATAGGTTAGAGGTGATAAGGGAAAAAAATGTACTGGAAGATTGCTGTGTGGAGAGCCTTGTCCCACTGCAAGGTACAAGGACGGTGACATTGTGCTCTTGTCCCTTCCCCAGCATCGACACCCCGGGGGTGATCAGCCGTGTGTCGCAGCTCTTCAAGGGCCACCCAGACTTGATCATGGGCTTCAACACCTTCCTGCCACCTGGCTACAAGATTGAGGTGCAGACCAATGACATGGTGAACGTGACCACCCCGGGGCAGGTTCACCAGATCCCCACCCACGGGCTGCAGCCCCAGCCGCAGCCGCAGCCGCCGCATCCGTCGCAGCCTTCGGCGCAGTCCACCCCGACACCAGCACAGCCGGCACCACAGCCCACACCTGCCAAAATCAGCAAGGTGAGAGGCTCTGGGTGACCTGCACAGGGAGCACAGAGATCCTGCTGCCTCCAGCTAAAGCTGGTGTGCAGCTAGAGAGTGAAAAATTAACTCTCACGTTGCTTTCCCACGGTATTTGTGAACCTTCATGTGTTCCCCTTCTGCTGCTGGATTAGTTTCTCGTTTTCAAACTTGAAGATGCAGTCATAGTTAATTTGACAGCAATTCAAATAAGTTTCCAAAACATTAAGGGTTTGGAAAAGCCTTGTTGCTGGCAGTGGGGAACTGAAAGACAGTCAGAGCATCTGGTAAATGGCACACACATTGTTCAATAAGTGATCCAGCAACCCTAGGGAAAAGATTCCTAGTTAAAGCACTGGGCACACACTGTCTGCCTGCTTTTGTTTGTATTGTCTTAGATCTAAAGTCCCAAGAAATTGCCCATAAAACAGAGGTTGTGATAAAGATGTTCTCTTTGGTGTGAAAGTGTGTGTGTCATTAAAATGCTTGAGGCAATTAAGCCTTTAGGAAACCTTCATTTGTTATTTGGTGACTTCTGCATTGCTTGAAGTCTTGTTTTCAATTTGAATGGTTTTTTTAGAGGGTTCTGGTTCAGCTGTCAGATGGAAGGGTTCAGGAGTTATTGGCAACATCCAAAGTGCAAGAGTTTAGCAAGATGACCATGACGTTGCCTGTTGGTATTGGTTGTGTGTGCCCAAAACAGAGACCTTGCAGTAACAAAGGAAAGCTCTGGTTTAGATATAATCCAGATGCTACTGTCCAAAAGATGTATTTTATGTGAAGCAGAACAGGATAATAGATGTTTAAGAAGATTACTCCAGATCAAATTTTGTGTATTTTAGCCTCAAAGTGCGAAAATATTTCAGAGCCTTATGGAGGGAATCGCCAAAGTTTCAAGGGTTAATCCCTAAACCGTTTGATAACACTTGCCTGGAAAAGCTAAAGGAAAAGGTAACATGCAGTTAAAAAGCAGCAGGATTTAAAATGCAGCAGTTACCTGATCTCTGGACAAACATTATTGGGACATGCAACTTCCTGCTCAGAAAAGGCAAACAAAAACATGCTGAAAGATTTGCTGAAAGATTTGCCAAAGTGAACACTGCAGATCATTCCAGAATGAACCTGCCTGTGCTAGAGTTCAGGTGTTTTTTCAGAAGTACATGCTCTCAGTTGCAAAGTAGCAGTCTCCTTCTTAATACCATGGGATAAGTGGTTTTCTCCCTACCAAACCTGCAAAGTGTTGAAGTATCCTTGCTGAAACTTTAAAATGAGCCTCAGGGGCAAGCTAGACAATGAGGTAAGATGTCCCTACCAGGCAGGTAAAGCTGTAGCTGAGCAAGGCAGCACCTTGTAACAGGATATTTATGGCCATCCTAAGACAGTTATTTACATTCTCAGTCCTGAAAATTCTGCATAATACAACTTCTGAAATGTAAAACGTGAGGGGAATAAGTACTCCCATTTCTATTTAAAATTGCCACCTCAAAAATAAATTTTCACCTGGCTGTTCGACATCCATTGAGAGTGTTCAAAATAATTACTCATTGCCTGCTTTTTGTCTCAAGAAACTCATGTTTTCCCTTGCTGTTGCCTTCATACATCCCACAGTTCTTCACCAGTGCCAAAGTAACTTGCAGTATTGGAGCCAGCCATACCTATGCATTTTGGCTCTGTGAAGTTTTTGACTAGTTTGTCTCTTGTCAGGTTTCAGTCTAAAGCAATTAGCAAGGAAAATCATCTTAATAACAACTGCTTGAATGGCCCAGGCATTTTGTCTCCGTGATGCGGTTTAGTCTCTGCTGCTCACTAAGTATTTAACTATTGTTTATTTATTTATTTATTTATCCCTAAGTGGGTTAAAAGTGCCTTTATCCTGACCACGAGGGGGTCTGCTGCTTCCTAACAGAGCCTGTGTTCTCCTCAGCCATCGCAGTTGCAGGCTCACACTCCTGCCAGCCAGCAGACGCCCCCGATCCCGCCGTACGCGTCGCCGCGCTCGCCGCCGGTGCAGCCGCACACGCCCGTGACAATCTCTCTGGGCACCACACCATCCCTGCAGAACAATCAGCCCGTGGAGTTCAACCACGCCATCAACTATGTCAACAAGATCAAAAATCGGTTCCAGGGACAGCCAGACATCTACAAAGCTTTCCTGGAGATTCTCCATACGTATCAGGCGAGTGTTGGAAATGGGAATTTGTGTCTGTGTGTGGTTATTTCTGTTGCTTTGCTTTCAGGGGGTGTCCAAAACTTGCATTTGAGTCTTCTGCTGTACTAGCAGTGGCCAGCAGATAATCATAGACTGGTTTGGATTGGAAGGGGCTTTAAAGATCTAGTCCAACTCTTTGCCATGGACAGGGACACCTTCCACAAGGTCAGGCTGCTCCAAGCCCTGTCCAGACTGATCTTGAATTCTGCTTGAATTAAGCAGAAGTCTGGCAAGTTAAAAAGATGACATAGCCATATGAAGTAATAGTTCTCAATCCATCATCATTGTTTGGAAGTGTCTGAAGTGCTTGTTTAAAAACTGGATTTGGCATTTTTCTATGCGCACATGTCAGGATGAGGCAATGTGGCTGTAGCTCTATGTTAAAAGCAAAAAAACCACTTCCTTGGTCAGTGTCTTACTGTTCCAGGGCCAGTTGGGCATTTAGGATGTATTTATAGTATATATAAGTATAGATATTTAGAATATATGATAGTCTTACTATTAATATAGCATGATGCTTTACATAAGAAGCTGAGACCTTTCCTGTTCCATTATTCCTATCACTGAAAGTTTGTTTGTTTTTTCTTTGTCACTTGAATAGTTTGTGCATCCTTTCTTCTGACACCTCTCCTGTTTCCTCTGGCAGAAAGAGCAGCGTAATGCCAAGGAGGCAGGAGGGAACTACACGCCAGCCCTGACAGAGCAGGAGGTCTATGCCCAGGTGGCTCGTCTCTTCAAGAACCAGGAGGATCTGCTCTCGGAGTTTGGGCAGTTCCTGCCTGATGCCAACAGCTCTGTGGTGAGTACCCTTGGAGATAGGATGAAATACCTAGTGCTGGCTGTTCTGTATGAAGGCAGTGTTCAGAAAAGTGTGACTTTGCTGTAACTTTCCTGGGGTGTAGAAAGGAGGTCAGGGGGTAGACTGTGTTTTCTTGTCTCTTAAGTAACTTTTATTTTAAATGCAATTCCTTTGCCTAAAAGGGTTGTTCTAAGTTAGTGATGGTTCACAGATAGTCATCTAGAGCTAGGAGGAGCAGCAGAGCCCTGTGGACTGCTGCATCCAGCTTTGAGTCCCCAGCATAGGAAGGACATGGATCTGTTAGAGCAAGTTCAGAGGAGGCACCAAGATGATCAGAGGGATGAAGCACGTCTCCTGTGAGGAAAGGGTGAGAGAATTAGGGTTGTTCTGCCTGGAAAAGAGAAGGCTTGGGGGGTCACCTAATTGTGGCCTTCCAGTACCTGAAGAGAGCCTCAAAGAAAATGGGGAGAGACTCTTTACAAGGGCATGGAGTGACAGGACAAGAGGGAATGGCTTCAAACTGAAAGAGAGTAGGTTTAGATTAGATCTTAGGAAAAAATTCTTCCCTGTGAGGGTGGTGAGACACTGCCACAGGCTACCCTGATGGCTGCCCCATCCCAGGAGGTGTTTAAGGGCAGGTCAAATGGAACTCTGTGCAACTTGAAATAGTGAAAGGTGTCCCTGACTATGGCATAGGATTATTGGAGCTGAATGATCTTAAAGGTCCCTTCCGACCCAGCCCATTAGGTGACATTTTTTGTGGAACATAGCCCTGATGGTTTTATGGGTTTGTCTCTGAACAAGCTGTTGAGTAAGACAACTGCAGAGAAAGTGGAATCAGTCAGGAATGACCACGGGGGCACGGTGAAGAAGCCACAGCTCAACAACAAGCAGCAGAGACCCAACCAGAACGGCTGCCAGATCCGACGGCACTCGGGCACCGGAGCAACCCCTCCGGTGAAGGTAAGAGCCTGTGCTGCTCCTTCAGAGCCCTCTTTGTCCCAGGGGGCTGGGGCACAGCAGGATGTGTCTTCCAAGCCCTTGTGGTTTTTGTGGCACAGGCTGCAGCTTGAGAACATGGAAAATAGTGGTTGTCTTTAAACCTTTCAGAAGTCCTTGTTTCCAAGCACAAGTCTTTGCTTCTGATTTTTGCAAACTGATGGTGGTATCTGTTCCTGTGGGTGGGACATAGTTACTTCAATGGCTTGGGGAAACAGAGTTTTCATCACTTTCTAATAAAGATGTAGTTTTATTAGCAGTGTTTAATGAGGGGGAGTTATGGAGTGTGGAGACAAAAGCCTCAGTAATGCCACAGAGTAAATTTGCCCAATATTTGTAGCAAATGTTCCTAAGGCACGTAGGAAAAGACAAGCTGAAAAGGTGTGCCTGAAAGCTTTGTTGTAGTAAAACTTGGAGCAGATGCAGTAGAATCATGTTTGCTCATCTTTCCTCTGATGAAGCTTTTAATGCAATGATAAATGATTATTCTCACAGCAGAGTTTGCCCTTTTCAAATGACGCATGATTTGTGAGAGCAGAGAGGCTTTGTAGTGCAACAAAAACTGTCCTGTGGCCAGGTGGCCTCGTGTTTGTGCATGAAGGATAAATTTGCCTGCTTTTTTTGAAGCCAGTATATCTTCCTTTGTCATGACAAGCATTAGCAGGCATAATTGTACCATTTAAGTCCCCTTCTGCCCTTTCTCCTGCTCTTCAAATGGAGGAACCAAAATAAAGCACGTTTTGGAGGCGCCTTACAGCCTTCCTGAGGATGGGGAAGATAAAGCATCTTTCAGGAGAATGTAAGAGGAAAAATATTGTGGGGAGGTGTAGGACTTGCAGAACTGGATGAGTGATAGGAAAATCTTCTGTTCTGGGAGTTTTGCAAACTAGTTATCAAAGATATGCTGTAGTGTGATTGAAACAATCAGCTAGCTACAGGAAGGGGTGAAACAATGTATTATAAATATTTGGAGTGGCATGCTACTTATTAACATTCAGTAAATTAACTTGTAGCACATGTTTTAATAGACTTTTCCTCTAAAAAAGCCACCTTTCCTTTAATGGGAAGCACGTGGTGGGGTTAGGGAGCTGGCACTCACCTGTGATAGACAATCGAAATTTCCTAACTTGCTGAACACACCTTTTATTTTTAATTGCCTTTCTTTTTTTGATAACAGAAGAAACCAAAGCTGCTTGGTTTGAAAGACCAGTCTTTGGCAGAAGCCAGCAAACATGGTGTGGGGACAGAATCTCTCTTCTTCGAGAAGGTGAGAGGCAGGATGCAGATGTTGCATGTCTTTGATGTATGTCCTTCCTGTAGACACATCTGGATTTTTATCCCAGTGAAGGAAGTTTGTGACATTTACACCTCCCTGATAACATTTCTCAGCTTGACCTCCGAGGTATCCTGCGACCTCTTAAGTCAGATAGATTGAATTTTTTAGAGAACTGGTGATATTTTTTACTCGTGTCTTTTCCCCAAAGCTCCTTCTCCAGCTTTCTACCTGCTGCTGCTGCAATTTGTTTGAGGGAATGGGAATTTTTTCCTGTAACCCACACTCCAAATGGTTTTCCCCTTTATGACTTCCCCGTGCAGCTGATGATGTGCGTGGCGTGTCTTGCTGTGTTGGCACAGCTTGTACCCATCCACAGCCAGCTGGCTGCAGTGGGGGAGCTCAGTTTACAAAGCACCTGATTCATATTTACATTGGGCTGGGTTTTTCTTTAATTTCCCCTCAGAGATTAATCTAATTAATTGCACAGTTGCTACCTGTTGCTGGTTTAGCACACAGATCAAGTGAGGGAGATATGGGATGATTCCAAGTGGTACCTTGGTGTCTGCTCTGAGATGTCCATACAGTGTCTTATAGTTCAGAGGGGAGTATGGGATGAACTTAAAGCCATCCTTTTAAGCAATATTCACGCACTGATGACAGTCTTGGTTGCTCCCTGCTGATCTGGTGAATTCTGCAGCATGATGGGAACCAGCTAACGGTAACTGGGAACAAATTTATTGCTCGGAGGATGTGTAGGTGTTAACATGAGTAGACCTAGAAATCCCTGCTGTGGAATTATAACCATAATGATGAATAACTTAACAGTGATAGATCTCAGTCTGATATGTAGATCCTGTGTAGCTTTTCTTGTGGGAAAGGTGGTGGTGTTGGGATAAATAGTTTGGCTTCCTCATTCTGTGAAGATCGGGGGCTACAGAAGGAGGATTACAGAGGTTACAGAAGGAGGATTGTCTGTGACAATCCAAGCTGGAACTAGGCAGAGGCTGCAGAGGTGTTACCCAGGGCATGGGTCTCGTACTCCCCACTCTCTACTTGAAATACTCTCTGGAGTTGAAAAGCAGCCTGGGTGGGTTTGTGGTGCTGCAGTTACAACTGATGTTGTCCATGATTCCAGTGCTTTGTAATCCGTCTGTTACAGGGTTCTCTGAAGGATTTAGTTCTTCACTTGCAGCTCCTTTCTTGGAGTAATGCCCCAGTGCTGACATTGCAGGGAGTCCCAGCGTGGGGGTGGCTCCCATCAGTACCAGTTTGTGTACCCTGTGTACAGGGCAAGTTCTCTCTGTTCAGCTCAAAGATGAGCATGCCTTGGTGGGAAACACAGTGTCAAACCCAGGTCTCCTGGACCTCCCCCTGCTGAGTCTCACCCTGACAGCTCCTCTTCTCCTGTCTCCTCCGGGTCAGGTCCGCAAAGCTCTGCGTAGCACAGAGGCGTACGAGAACTTCCTGCGCTGCCTGGTGATCTTCAACCAGGAGGTGATCTCCCGGGCCGAGCTCGTGCAGCTGGTCTCTCCATTCCTGGGGTGAGTGCAGCCCCTTTCCTGGTCTGTTTCTCTTATGGAGGCAGGAAAGAAACAGTCACCTTCGTGGTGTTCTGCACTGCCCTTTGCTATTCCTTATCCCAGAGAGGTTCCCAGCTGTGTCCTGACAGGCAGCATGCAGGGGCAGTACAGGTGTTGATTGCTGTGTGTCTTCCCTTTCCAGTGGGGCAAAACAAATTATTAGCAGCCTGTTATTGAAGTTTCTTGCTCTGGAATCATTCTCAAATTATGTCATTTGAGAAAAGATCAACTGTCTAATTAGTAGTATCCCCCCCAAAAAAGCAGAGTGCTGATATAAACTCGCTAAAGTTTCCAAAAAGCAGCTGAATTCAGTCATAAAGCCAAAAATGTTAAGGAACTCTGTGCTTTAAATAGAAATTTACGACTTCCATGATTGTCAGTAGTGTACAGAACAGCTCTATTAATTGCTTAAAACCAACAGATATCTTCTCATCAACTTTGGGCAGCAGGATTAGTGTTTCTTTTGCCTGAGCACTGAATTGCTTGTTCCAAGGGAGAAGGCAGTAGCAACATAAATTGGATTCAGGACCCCATTACAGTAGCTACTGTGCAGAGAAACTGCCCTAAGGAACTTCCACTTGCTCTGTGGGCTCACTAGAATTAGCCAGGCATCAGCAGGATGCCTGACTTTAGGTAGAAAAGGTGCAAGATTTGACAAGAAAATTCTGTACTTTTCCCATGTACTGCCTGTGTTCCTAAGTATAGAGAAAGATATAATACAGGGGTTTTTTATTCTGGAGTTGGACATTGTCTTTTGCCATATAATGAAAAAGCATTGAATAACTAGTGATTCAATTAGTAACAGGTTCAGTTCATCCTGTTGCTGGAGCTTTGAGTGAAATAAGAGAACATGAATAAATGCTGTATTTTAGACTGATCAATTTTTCAGGAAATTCTGCAAACAGGCAAACTTGAGCCTTGCAGGCAAAGGTTTCTCTGATTCATGCTGCTCTGGGAAGTCTAGTTGAAGCAGTTTCTTGGCACTGAAACCTTTTGTGTAGTTATAGAATTGCCTTTTGGTTTCTTCTTGCTGCCTCTGGAAGAAAAGGTTGAATTTAAGGTTCAAACCATGTGGCAAACAATGAGGGATGTGGCCTGAGTTCAGTACCAGGGTAGTCTGGGGAGACCCAGATGTGACTGTGCCTCAAGTGCTGTCCCTGTAGCAAAGGCTTTGACAGCTGCTCCTTGTTGGTCACTAATCCTAAAGCACTCTAGTTGCACCAAGAGAGCAATCCCCCACCTGATCAACAACGGGTGCTTGCTTCCCATTTGCTCAGGCTCTGTGGGGTTGAGCAGAGAGGGTCTTCTCACCAGATGGATAATTTAGAGGGTTTGTCTGTAGTAATCAGTTCTAGCCTCAGCATCAGAGCTTGGTGCTGCTTGTGTTCTGTTTAGCTCATTTTTCACTTCATTCCTTTTGTTTTAGGAAATTCCCAGAACTGTTCACTTGGTTTAAAAACTTTCTGGGATACAAGGAGTCTGTTCACATGGAGACATATCCGAAGGAACGGGCTACTGAGGGGATTGCCATGGAGATTGACTATGCCTCCTGCAAGAGGCTGGGCTCCAGCTACAGAGCCTTGCCCAAGAGCTACCAGCAGCCCAAGTGCACGGGGAGGACTCCACTGTGTAAAGAGGTAAGGCAGGAGCTGTGCCACAGAGGAGGGCTCTTCCCACCTTTTTAAAGCATTGGAGCAAAATGGAGCAGGATGGGGGATTTAGTTTGTATCCCCATGTTGGAAAGGTTCCTGGGGATGGCAGGGCACGTCTGGTGGTGGTGAGCATGGAGCTGGGGCCAGGCAGCTGCCTGCTCAGCAGTGCTCCACACTGATCCGTGCTGCTCCTGCAGCCAGGCATGTGTGGGCACAGCATCCTGGCTCGGGATCGCCGTGGCGCGTGTGGCAGCCCGAGGGGAGCACACCTCAGGAATTCCTGGTGGCACTCCTGTAAACATCTGGATCATATCCAGAAGCTATTGCACAGGGTGAGGCGTCAGTCTAGGAACTGGGTTATGCTGGAAGCTGGCTGGGAGTCGTGGTACCCACGTGGCTTTGATGGTTGGCATCAGCTCTTCTCCAGAAGTTTGTAAAAGGTTTGCATAGAGCCTTGGGAGGCAGCTGGAGAAAACCCTGCTGAATAGGTATGATGGTTAATTACTGACATACCTAATGCTCCTGCATCTTATTTATGATGTGTTACGTGGTGCAACCCGTGAAAGGAACATTAAGATTGCAAACTTAAGTAGGAGATGACAGAACTGGTTTTCTGTGTGGTCTTGATGTGATCTCAGAGTTCCTTTACAAGGTAGTGTGTAATTCAGGATTATTGCTACCTTTTTACCTAAAT
This sequence comes from Onychostruthus taczanowskii, assembly GCF_017590055.1. Classification (NCBI taxonomy): domain Eukaryota; kingdom Metazoa; phylum Chordata; class Aves; order Passeriformes; family Passeridae; genus Onychostruthus; species Onychostruthus taczanowskii. Next base: position 31,580 of record NW_024498329.1, on the reverse strand, counting down.
TCTCACTTAGTCTGCTTTCAGAGTTGTCTCTAGGCCAACTTTAAAAGAAAATCATGTTTTCTGTAGACAGATTCTCCCACGTATTCCCTCAGATGCATCTTTCTTTCTCCCTGAAATGCTGAATTTTTAAATCCGTGTCTTGACACGTCTCTCAAAAGCTTCTTGTGTGATGCAGTTACAAACTTTTCTCCCTGTGAGAATCTAATGACTCAGTTGTTCAGGCTTTGGGTTTATGAAAACTGGACCTGGCTTTCAAGACTGCCTGCCAAAATCATTGTTTCTTTGCCTTTGGCCTCTTTGAGGTGGTTGTTGGGTTGGTTGTTCGTTTGCTTTTTAATGTTCTGCTCCTATATTGAAAGCTGCCCATGCTGAGCTGTTTTGTCAGTAAAGGTGATGCTGGGCTATGGTTTTGTACTTCCAATTAGCCTTGTTTGGAGGCAGCAGCTGTGTCCTGTCTCACAGTCAGGTCTGCTGTGGTGACCACACTGTGTTGATGGTGAATCACACATGGGGAACCAGCTGGTTGCAGCTGACTAATCCAAAGTAGCAGAAAAAGCTCATTTCATCTTTATTTTCCTCTTCTCCTGCAAGGTTTTTCCTCACAGCTCCAGCTATGAATTTTTCAGGCTGCCTGGCTGTTTGGGTTCTGGCTCTTTGGGGTTGCCCTGTGAAAGCTGGGCTTTGGAAGGGGCACACATTTTTTCCAGCTGGGAATTAGATTGTCCCATCAGGAGACTGCTGTTGGAGCTGGCCAGGTGTGATCCCCTTGAACACTGACCACAACTCTTGTCCCTCTGCCTCCCTCCAAGGTTTTGAATGACACCTGGGTCTCCTTCCCGTCCTGGTCTGAAGATTCCACATTTGTGAGCTCCAAGAAGACCCAATATGAAGAGCACATCTACAGGTGTGAGGACGAGCGTTTTGAGGTAAATTGCTTTTCCTTGGTTCATGTCTCACGAAGCTCTGTTCTGTGAACAGTTAATGAGTTTGATGTAATGATACCTTTAATTCTGCATCTTTTATTGTGTCTGCCACCTGTTTTTTGGCATAAAAGCTTGTTTTCTCTTCATGCAAGAAGCAGTGGCTACATAACCACCAAGCTGCCACCCCTGCCCCTCACCTTTTGTGCAGAGCTCTTCGTTGAAGAGCTCCACATGAAATTGTTGAATGGCCAAGCACGGAATTGTTACATCTTTTCTGTTCTTCCTGCCCACGTAGTGCATGAGAACATGCATTCCCCTGTAATCATCTGCAAAGCAATAAGTTCAGGATTTTAAATGACTGACATTTTGACTGGAAATGGAAGTTAGCTGGGCAATTACCTGAATCTGCACAGATTTGGCACGTCCTTTTGTAGAGTAACTGTCAATTGTGTTCTATTCCCAGCTGGAAGATGTAATTTCCGAACAGTATAATTCTGGTAGCCTTTAAATTCTTCCACAGTATTATTTAGGTAGCAGATGAAATGTAATTGGATTATTTTAGAGCAGCTGAACACCAAAGTGCTCGAGTACACCTTGTTAAACAGGCAGAGCTTCTTGTTTGGTGTCACTTGAATGTTTGCCTCCGTGAAGTATCGTGTTTTGTCTATTCAAATGCTACGGCTAATGCACTGTTCTCTCCAGCTGGATGTTGTCTTGGAGACCAACCTGGCAACCATCCGCGTTCTGGAGGCAATCCAGAAGAAGCTGTCACGCTTGTCTGCGGAGGAGCAGGCCAAATTCCGGCTGGACAACACCCTGGGGGGCACCTCGGAGGTGATCCACCGCAAGGCTCTGCAGAGGATATACGCTGACAAAGCAGCGGACATCATCGACGGGCTTCGCAAGAACCCCTCTGTGGCTGTTCCCATCGTGCTGAAAAGGTACTGAGTGCCCCAGCGCCCTGCCCCAGGGTCCCTTCCCAAGGGTAATGCACTCTCTGCCCTCCAAATTTATGGAAAAGTGGCTGATTTCTGCCCTAAGGAGTGTGCCCTCCACAAGGCTGTAAATTTGCCCCAAAAGGTTGTGGCTGCCCCCCCTCTGGAAGTGTTCAAGGCCAGGTAGGGCAGGGCTTGGAGCAACATGGTCCAGTGGGAAGTGTCCCTGCCCATGGCAGGGGGTGGGACAAGATGATCTGTAAGGTCCCTTCTCAACCAGGCCATTCCATGATTCTGTTATTCTGTGAAACTAAAAAGTTCATTTATATTCTGGACAGTTGGTGTATTCCATAATAATCAACTAGAGGGAATTGCCCTCCTGAAGCAAAATCCTTACAGCTCAGTTGGAAGGATATAGAGCTTTTGTTGTCTCCTCTTAAACTTTTTTCTTCCCTGGTGCCAGCACTGTGTGTAAGATAAGGGAGCTGTTGTCCCAGAGCTAACTGTGATCCCTTTCCAAATCCTTTGGGTCTGTGTGCCCAGATCATGGTGTCTCTGCTATCCTCAGATTCCCAGTCCTGTTTCTGTTGTCAGCCTCCCCTTCCTCAGTTAAAGGGGAATGGATGCTGAAGCTCCTTGTGGAAGGTCAAGGCGGTGTGTAAGCAGTACATGTTTTATCTCTGTGGGACTCCGGGTTTTGTGTTTTGGAGTTCTGGAACTGGACAGAGCAACCTTCCCAAGACACCTGCAAGGTCCCAGTTTCCCTACCCTTCTTCAGCTGAATCAGGGGTGCTTTGCTTGGGATGCTGAGTCAAGGTTCAGGAGTGCATTCCCAGGATATTCAGGTGTCCATGCTTTGTTCAGTTGTCCAAACTAAGCTGCCCCTGTTCCACAGGTGGAGCTTTCTGTGAGAGAGCAGGGCCACCTTTTTTGCCTTCCCTGTCCCTTTATTCCCTCTCCTGGGGCTGCTTTGTTCCTGTGTGGTTTTACCTTAATGTGAAAGAAACCCAGAGTGGTTTCTGCAGAAGGCTGTGTCCAGAGGGCACCTCCTGGAAAGCTCCTTTCTGTGGGGTGTCTTTGATCCATGCCCATTCATTGGGAGTTCAGCTCCTGTCAATACTCACCAAGAACCGTGGGCCAAGGTTTTTCTTATATGCTCACCTCTTAGCTCACCTTTGTTTTCTTGATCCAAGGTTAAAGATGAAAGAGGAAGAGTGGCGAGAAGCCCAGAGAGGATTTAATAAAGTCTGGCGAGAGCAGAATGAGAAGTATTACCTGAAATCCTTGGACCACCAGGGCATCAACTTCAAGCAGAATGATACCAAGGTCCTAAGGTCAAAGAGTCTCCTCAATGAGATTGAAAGCATCTATGATGAGGTGAGATGGCCACCAACAGTTTCCTTCCCTCGAGCTTATGTACTTTGCTAGTGCAGTTTCAGTTCCTCTGCCTCACAGTTTGATGAGGGAGGAAATCTGTTTCTAGCAGGCTCTTGGGTGGTGGAAGGGGATTGTTTAGGCTGATTTTTATGCTGTTTCTCCTTTGTAGAGGCAAGAGCAGGCTTCAGAAGACAATGCTGGAGTCCCCACAGGCCCACACCTCTCACTCGCCTATGAAGACAAGCAGATCCTGGAAGATGCTGCCTCTCTCATCATCCACCACGTGAAGCGGCAGACGGGAATCCAGAAAGAGGACAAGTACAAAATCAAGCAGATCATGTATCACTTCATTCCAGACCTGCTGTTTGCTCAGCGAGGTGAACTCTCGGATGTGGAAGAGGAAGAAGAGGAGGAAATGGATGTGGACGAAGCTACTGGGGCTGCAAAAAAGCACAACGGTGTTGGGGGTAGTCCTCCCAAAACCAAGCTGATGTTCAACAACACGACAGCCCAGAAGCTGCGGGGCATGGATGAGGTCTACAACCTCTTCTACGTGAACAGCAACTGGTACATCTTCATGAGGCTGCACCAGATCCTGTGCTTGCGGCTGCTGCGGATCTGCACCCAGGCCGAGCGGCAGATCGAGGAGGAGACGCGGGAACGGGAGTGGGAGAGGGAAGTGCTGGGCATCAAGCGAGACAAGAGTGACAGTCCTGCCATCCAGCTGCGACTGAAGGAGCCCAGTGAGTGACTTCTGGTGGGAGGCTGGGGGGAAAAAGGTGTTTCTGTAGTGTGGTGACAGGGTGTTTGGTGTCTTCAGGCACGTGAACAGCAGTGAGCCTTCGAGATGGGCTCTCTTTTATTATCACTGGAGAGATGGGAAGATGTGGAGAACATAGGACTTGCACTAGCAAAAGGATTATACGCAGCAATTATTTCATAAGAGCTTTTTTTGTACACTTGCATATCCTCAAGTTTCCTAAGTAAAACTTTTCAGAAATAAAAAGCTCATGGAGGAGGCTAGAGCTAGAAAGCAAAAGATTATGAAAATATCTGTGGCCTTAAAAGTTATGGTTTTATGTACAAAGATTTACGTCCATAAAGGACATAAAGTTTAAGTAACTCTTCAGCTTACGTGGGTCACCTGAGGACCAAAACTCACAGCAGCCCTTCCTGGGGGTGGTGTGCCCATGTCTCCCTTCTCTCCTGCTGCAGTGGACATCGATGTTGAGGATTACTACCCGGCCTTCCTGGACATGGTGCGCAACCTGCTGGACGGGAACATGGACTCGTCGCAGTACGAGGACTCGCTGCGCGAGATGTTCACCATCCACGCCTACATCGCCTTCACCATGGACAAGCTGATCCAGAGCATCGTCAGACAGGTGGCTGCCAGCACGGCCTGGGGCGGGGTGGGACGGGGCAGAGAAAGCAGGCAGGTTGTTTGCTGCAGTGAGAGCCCAGGCTCGCACTGGAGGCTGTGGTGTGTGCCCACATGGGGAATTTCAGAGGTAAGAAGGTAAATTCAGGGTGTTTCTTCACCCAGCTCTCTGAGCCTCGTAGTAGAGAAATGATAGAGAGTGATTTTTGAGCTGTTTGAATTGTTGAAAATATCCTTTACAAAGTTCTCCTTGTTTTCCGGATGTTTTAGGATGTAAGTGTTCAAAGCGTGTCCAGAGCTAATCTTGCTTTAGCTTTGAAAAACAACCCAAAGAAATTACACCTAAATAGTTCCTTTCCTTTCCATCAGTGCTGTAGGAGTGCACACTTTTTCTAAAAACCTTTTGTCTCCTTTATCTGGCTGCTGGAGTAGCTCATTTTGGCTGTTAAACTCCAGTCCTTTTATTGGGTTGGTAGGAAGAATGTGTGAGCAAAGGAAAAATTCTTGTGCCTTTTTGTAGCATAAAGAACAAAAACAGACACAAGGGGCTGGAAGGAGAATAGCTTGAAAGGGCTTTCCTCTTTCAGAAGGGTAGAGCTGCTCTTCAGAAGCCCTTCAGTCCAGAGATTAACTGAATTCAGAAGACAGTTGGGAGACTTTTGATTTTTAAACTTACACAAAATATGGATTTGATCTTAAACCTCCCACCCCTCTCCTCAGACACAGCAGCAGCCCCTTGGTGAGGAGAGGACATGCTGTGTCACGGAGCTCTGGCCCTTCCTCCCCTGCTGCTGATCAGAATGTTCTCTGAGTGTAGTTTTTCTCTGAGTAGTTGTGCTTTGCCACCTGCTAATTTTTCTAAAGATCTTGTAGTCTTTTCACATAGCAGCAGAGATCATCTAGTGGAAGAAGCTAAGGGATTTTTTTTGCTCAAGCTCAATCCCATCGTCACACCCTTCTTTTATTCTGTTCTGATGGGGGTGTAGCAGCCTCCCTGACAAACCCCTTGCCCCCGTTGCTCCTGTTTGCAGCTGCAGCACATCGTGAGCGATGAGATCTGTGTGCAGGTGACAGACCTGTACCTCTCAGAGAACAGCAACGGAGCCACGGGAGGGCTCCTGGCGTCCCAGTCCTCGCGCTCGCTCCTGGAGGCCGCCTACCAGCGCAAAGCCGAGCAGCTCATGTCCGAGGAGAACTGCTTCAAGGTAAAGCCAGGCTCTGAGCTGCACTGTAAAACCAGCAAGAGCTGAGGGGGATGCCTTTGAAGAAAGGAGAGGCACCGGTCCTTTAAAAAAAAAAGAGCCTTGTTTAGGTACCCAAAAGTGAAGAAAATTAACTCCATCCCAGTGAAAACCAGTGCACGTGCTGCCAGCTTTTGGAACATAGGTTAATGCTTCTGTAAGGGCCCCTCAGAAATGAAGTTTCAAGGAGGAATCTATTTCCTGGAACAGCAATGAATATCCCCTGTGCTTTACAGCAGCTTTGGGCTGTATCATACTGACTGCTTGGCTGTCCCTGCTTTTGATTTGTTAGCTCAAACTCTCCTGTTTCTCTGGTGTCTCAATTTTGTCAACTGTTGGGAGATCTGCCACTATTGACTGGGCATTAAATCACTGTTGCCTGCATACATTGCTAATAAACCTGTGCTAATCAAATCCATACTTCCTTTGCTGAAGAGGCAGGAAGCGGTCAGGCCCTTTCTGAGCCAGAGAAGTACTTTGGATAAAAGCCTGAGTGTATATCATCTCTTCCTGTGCCCTCAGACTTACTTTGAGGGCTCAAGAAGCCCCAAAACTGCCAACTTGCTTCATTGTCCCTTTGCCCCAGTGAGAAGTGAAGGTGTTTGTTTCTATTTCAGACTTCCTCTTGCTGAAGTTTCTTCTGCTTTTTCTTTACAGCTGATGTTCATTCAGAGCAGAGGTCAAGTTCAGTTAACCATTGAGCTGCTGGACACAGAAGAGGAAAACTCGGATGACCCTGTGGAAGCAGAGGTAAGGGCATCTTGTCCAGAGAGCTGACTGTGATGGTCAAGGTTGAGTGTCCAGCTGAGTGGTGGTGCAGTCCGTTAAGCACAAGACAAAGAAACATCAAGGACATGCTGTAAAGCTTCCAGTGATGTGAGCAGGCAAATCCTTCTTGGTTTATTTCATATTAGAAAATACTCAAAACCACATAAAGAACCATCGTACCTGCCTTTTTGGGCAGAAGATGCACAGAGCCTTCAGAAGGCATGTTGTGTTCTCCTGCATGACTTCCAGCTTAGCCTCCTGAACCCTTGCAGTTGTTGGTGGGAGGGCAGGGCTGATGGTTGCTCTGTGCTTGCTTCCAGCGCTGGTGTGACTACGTGGAGCGGTACGTCAACTCTGATTCTACCTCCCCCGAGCTCCGCGAGCACCTGGCCCAGAAACCCGTCTTCCTGCCCAGGTGAGTGGCCAGCCTGTGCTGGGAAAGGTCCCTAGAGCTCATCTCGTTCCACCCCCTGCCGTGTGCAGAGACGCCTCCCACTAGACCAGGCTGTTCCGAGCCCTGTCCAACCTGGCCTTGAGATCCACCGCCTGAGCTGAGCTCACACCAGCTGCGCAGTGCCAGGGGGTGGGTGCTAATTCCAAGAGGGATTCTCTGGTTTGCAGGAATCTGAGGCGGATCCGCAAGTGTCAGCGTGGTCGGGAGCAGCAGGAGAAGGAAGGGAAGGAGGGAAACAGTAAGAAGTCCATGGAGAACATAGAGAGCCTGGACAAGGTGGAGTGTAAATTCAAGTTGAACTCCTATAAGATGGTGTACGTGATCAAGTCGGAGGATTACATGTACAGGAGGACCGCGCTGCTGCGAGCACAGCAGGTAGGAGCCAGCCAGAGAACGGGGTGGGCTGCTGGTGTTTCCTGGGACCCAGGGGAAGGAAGGAGGTGTTGCTTTCCAGCTGTTTGGGAAGCTGTAGAAGTTTGGGTTTATCCAAGATGAAAAGAGCTTGTGACTCCTGACGGGTGACTGATGGCCAGACTCCATCCAAATTTAGGAGGATTGGACTGGAGGAAACTGATCTGGTCATCTGGAATGCTTTGACACTCTCCTTTTCTCATCTTATGGGAATATTTCCATCCACTTCTATCATGTCTTTAGATTTATAAAGCAACTACTTACTACGTTTCTTGCTGATGAGATACAGGTAGTGGCTTTAGTTCATTAGTTGTAAAGGAATTCTCTTAAACTTTGCATCCACATCAGATGAGAGCATTTTATTGCAGCATAATGACTCTCTGAAATGCTGATACTGAGGATTTTGATTGAATTCCGTCTATCTCATTCAACTGGCACAAACCTCAAGGAAATGTAAGCTTATAAGCAGGATACTGTGTGCCAGTGCTGTTCACAGAGAATCTGAGCATAAATTCTTTAAGTGTTAAATATGTAGTGTGCAGCTTAGCCCTTGGTTACTGGAATACATTGAGGGAGCTGTAGAAGCTACACTGGATTTTGGAAACAAATCTGATTTAGCAGTTAACACCCCAAAGCAGTCAGTCTCTGGGAGAAGAACAAACAAATAATAAAATCCGTAAGTTTTGATCTGGAGGTTTAATTATATTGGCTGTTTTCAATTATGACTGTAGCCATGGCTTTATACCATCTGTCCTGCATTTTACATTCCTTAGGCAGATGCTCTTACCCAAAAAAGTGCACACTTCTTCCTCTCCTGATGTTTCTGTTAAGTCAGAGCTTCTTGAGCCTGTTAGACCTGACCTGGGTCTTAATTTTCTGTAGCAATTGTGTCCTCAGTATATGTAATGCATGTCGAACGTGCTCTTTCCTGGGTTGTGCCCCTCTCTGGGGGCTGGGGACAGACTCTGAGGGCTGGGAAGAGCAGGACTTGCCTGCTCCTGGGTGCTAGCAGAGGAGGCAGCAGCATCTTTTGGCAATGCAGAGGGGACTCACTCTGAGCTGGGCATGCAACTTCCAGGCTCCCACTGGATATGTTCCTTGTCCCCAGCCCCTGAACTGTTGTATTAAACAAAAAAGCATAAACTTTTTTATATTTCTGAGCTCATTTTGCCACATTTTTGCTTGGAGAAGAGACTCTGGGGGGACCTTCTTGAGAGCTTTCCCTCTGTCATTAGTCCAGTGCCTGTATTACAAATTCCCCGTGTGTTTGATTCCCTTGCCTGTGTCACCCAGTGGCCAGGCTTTGTGTTATGCTGCAGTTTGGGGGCCAGAGCTGCCTTTTCCTAACACCTCTCCCTGTTTCTGCAGTCCCACGAAAGGGTGAGCAAGCGGCTGCACCAGCGGTTCCAGGCCTGGGTGGACAAATGGACCAAGGAGCACGTGCCCCGCGAAATGGCAGCCGAGACAAACAAGTGGCTCATGGGTGAAGGCTTGGAGGGCTTGGTGCCCTGCACCACCACGTGTGACACAGAGACCCTGCACTTTGTCAGCATCAACAAGTACCGCGTCAAATATGGCACGATATTCAAGACACCCTAGGAGTCCCCCGGGGCGAGGAAGAGCCCGGGAGATGTGTGTGTGTGCGCGCATCCAGGGAAGGAGGGAGATGCCTTTCTCCCCTCACTGTATCTCCGTCACATGGCCACTTGACTCCTGCGTGGCTGGTGCAGCCTGTCCCGGCGGGATTCCCCCCCGGGGAGGTGGATCTCCGCCCGGGGCCATGGGCTGCCGGCCCTTTTTGGGCAGGAAGGACCCTTCTCTGAACTGAGCCATCGCAGAGAAACACCACGAGCTCGTACACACCAGCAGCGTTGAGGCTTTGACTCCCCGGAGGGAGGCCCTGAGCGGCGAGGGAGGGGAACGGGATGCTCTCGGCCGCCGGCCCGCTTGGATGTGTCCCCGAAGTCCCCGGGTGCCTGTCACCACCGGATTCTCCTCTCCTGGCGGGCTCCGGCGCGGGGCAGCGCGCCCCGGGCTCCTCTCGCTCCCTCCCTCCTCCCAGGCTGGACTCACCCTGTGCAGATCGGTCTGTCCTTTCTAGTGCCAGTGGAACTGTTTTATTTTTATTTTGGGTTTTTGGTTTTGTTTCCTTTTTTTTTTGGTTTTTGTTTTGTTTTTTTTTTGTACCTGCTTGTTTACTAGTCTCTCCTAGTGCCATGCACCAGCTTTTCACACACATGTACGTACACACACACAGCAGAGAACAACACGATTTTAACATGTTCCCCTCCTTTTTTGTAAATAAATGTACAAATTGTCAATTTTTTGGGGTTTTTTTCTTTTTTTTTCTTTTTTTTTTTAATTAAAGGAATTATGCTTGATGTGCTAGCATAACTGTACTAGCTTCTTGTGTACCATAGTACCAGGTGGCTTGAGAATTAGTACCGACAGACAGACCGATGGAGACATTTATTACACTTTTTACCAAAGGGAGTTATCATTGTAGTGCTTTTGTGTGGAAACTTTTTTCTCCTTTTTTTGTAAATAAAAAAAATAATGTCTTTGTTCTTAACTGGAGGAAGACACTCGCTCACCCACAGCCGTGTTCCTGGTCTGAGAGGCACTGTTCCAGCATGCAGGTTTTGGGCTGGGAGAGGGGAGGGGGAAGAGGGAGGTGTAATCCAACCCCTTTTCTGAGGCTGGCAAGAGGAGACAGCAGAGGCAGCGTGTGCATTTGGGGGTTAAACAACTGAGGTGTAAACAGCCTGAAAGAAATATAAATATAGAGTATATAATTTTAATTTTTTTAAATGTTTGGCTTTTTCCTGGTGGGTAATTTTTATCCACCTTATCTTCCAGCTCCAAGGATCTTCGCTTTTGGGAAGTGTTGCTGAGCAACTCAGCTGGGGCTGATTGTGCTGATGTATTTTTCCCTTTCTGTGTTGGAGAAAACATCATGGGAAATACCAAGCCAGTATTTGACAGAGCTGCTCTGCGTGTGTGTGCACGTGTGTGTGTGGGCAGGAGAAGGAGGAGGGACCGGGGGGGGGCCTCGGTGCATTTCACTCCAGAAATCCACATATGGGATATATATTTTTTTTAAGTAGAGAAATTTAACACTGGCAGATATTTAAAACGCGGGGGAAGATTCTGAATTTAAAAATAAAGCCAGCACAGACTTTGTAAGCCATGACAGCCACCACTGCACTGTGTCTCCTCAAAGGAGGTGGCTTTCCTAGCAAAAATCCATCCTGCACACCTGGAGTGGTTTCCATCGTCCCTGGGCAGGGAGCCACGAGCAGGGCTCTGCCTCCGCTTCAGCCTCTCTGAGGGACTCGCTGTGTTTGAGACAGCAGGTGCACAGAATCATGGAACAGCCTGGGTTGGAAGGAACCTTAAATATCATCTAGTTCCAGGTTCTTCCTCCTGCTACCACAGCTCCTTCCCTGCCGGGGAGCAGGGCTGGAGGGGACACGTGGAGTGGGGTGGCAGTCGCAGCCCGAGGGTGCGAGTCATTGGCAGCCGGTGCACAGCAGGCAGGTCTGGAATGGAGCCTCCTGTGGAGAAGAGGGAGAGAAGCAAGAGCCCAGCAGGGGCTTTTCACACTTTGCTAGCAATAAATCACCCGTCTCCTTTCTCCTCCTCTGCCGTAACCAGGCAAAGGGGCTCTCTTGTGTCCTCTTCCATTCCAAAGGTGTCATGCACGCTCCCCTATTACTTCCCCCCTTTTTTTATTCTGGTGTATGCTCAAGGTGATGTGGAAGGGAAAATCTTTGTTGATTTAGACTTTTGGCCAGCTTGGAAGTGCCAGCTGCTGCTGCTTGGTGGGGGTCCTGTGCCTGCCTGCCATTGAGCCAGGGGGGCTGGTGCAGGTCCCTGGGACACAGCGGGGAGACCTCTGCCCGTGTGACACCCGACATCCCAGCTCTGCTCCCAGCCTGTACAATAACAGAGGGTTTTTTTCTAATTTGCTTTTTATTTGATCTTGGTTTTTTATATTCTGTAACGTGATCCTCGGCCCACAACCTATGTGATTTCTATACCGATGTTGTAAACTTGACTGTAGAGCAGTATTTCCATTAAAACATCAGGGCTGAGCATCGTGTACAGATTCTTCCTTCCCTCCTGATGATAGTGACATTTTGGGGCGATTTGGAGGCAAACCAGGACATGGAGAGCAGGGTGCAGGATTGCTTAGGCTGAGGTACAGCGATGAGGGGGGTTTCTGTCTTCACCTCACCCAGGGAGCACTCAGGGTGGGATAAGAATCTCCTCCCAGACTTGACAAGCAAACACATCCCCCCGAGAAGCATCAGAGACACAACCACGGTCACAAGGAGCTCTCAGCAGAAACGAGCAACAAACTTCTCCCTTCCCTCATGAAACCTCCCTTAGGGCTTCTGAGCAGCCACCGCCAAGCACTCAGCAGGGAAGATCAACTCATGTCTTCACCAGGGACAGCTTGTGAGGCCTCACCCACACAAATACCTCTGAGACACGAGCTCCGACCCCAGCACGGGCACAGCACCACCGACACCTGCTACTCACGTGGGCCCGAAAGACTCTCCCACTCGAGCCGGCCCGAACTCCTGCGCGACAGCCTCCTCGAACGGGATGCGCCGCGGCGTCTGGGGGGGAGGAGGGCGATCCCCGGGGCCGCCCCGATTCGCAGAGGGCCTGGCGGGGGCTCCGGGCGGGCGCTCCGGGCGGGCTCTCCGGGCGGGCTCCAGGCTCTCTGGGCGGGCTCTCCGGGCGGGCGCTCCGGGCGGGATCTCCGGGCTCTCCGGGCGGGCTCCGGGCGGGATCTCTGGGCTCTCCGGGCGGGCGCTCCGGGGCTCGGCCGCGCCTGCGCCGTGCGGGGCGGGGCGGGGGCTCGGGCGCTGCCATGGCCGCGATCAAGAACCGGCGGACGGCCCTGGAGCGAGTGGAGAAGTTCCTCTCCGACACCTACTTCACCGACTGCAACCTGCGGGGCAGGTGGGCGGCGGGGGGACTCTCCGGGACACCCCCGGGCGCTGGCCGGGACGGGCTCCGCTGTGTCCCCTCGGGGTGGGAACGCTGCCGGCCCTGGGTGCGGGGACTCGGGGAGCTCAGTGGGTTCACTCTGGGGGCACAAATCTGTCACACACACACACACACAGACACACACACGCACACACACACACTCTCACTCCTTCCTTAGTCGGCATGGAGCGCTGCTCCGCGGCACAGCCCCCCAGCCCTGCCCTGCCCACCCGGGGTCCAAGGGCGCTTTGTTGCTCAGCGATCTGTTAACATTACTGAGGGTGCTGCGCGGTGGCAGGGCGATTCAGCCGTGCTCTGACAGCTCTCTGTACCACCCCGGGCTAGTCCGAGCGGGACTGATCTTGTTCATGCGTCCTGGCCGTCTCTGACCACAGGCTTTTTGGGGATCGCTGTCCGCCGGCATCGCTCTCCTACTTCCAGACGCCGCGGCGCATCCCGTACGAGGAGGCTGTCGCGCAGGAGTTCGGGCCGGCTCGAGTGGGAGAGTCTTTCGGGCCCACGTGAGTAGCAGGTGTCGGTGGTGCTGTGCCCGTGCTGGGGTCGGAGCTCGTGTCTCAGAGGTATTTGTGTGGGTGAGGCCTCACAAGCTGTCCCTGGTGAAGACATGAGTTGATCTTCCCTGCTGAGTGCTTGGCGGTGGCTGCTCAGAAGCCCTAAGGGAGGTTTCATGAGGGAAGGGAGAAGTTTGTTGCTCGTTTCTGCTGAGAGCTCCTTGTGACCGTGGTTGTGTCTCTGATGCTTCTCGGGGGGATGTGTTTGCTTGTCAAGTTTGGGAGGAGATTCTTATCCCAGCAGTGGTCAGACAAGATGCCACTGTCTGTTTCTCTGTGGTTCCAGAAGGGCACAGGTTAAATCAGGTCTGTGAATCCCATCAGACTCGTGGGCTGTCCCCACTCCGGTTTTTCCATGGAGGGCTCTGAGGAAGCGTGCTTTCCCTCAGGAGAAGGTCACACAGTGGACTGAGGTTGCTGCCTGCTCTCTTCCAGGTGGGAGACGTGCTGGTTTAAGGTGGAGCTGAGCATCCCCCCGGCATGGGCAGGGCAGGAAGTGCACTTCGTCTGGGAGAGCGATGGGGAGGGCATGGTGTGGCGAGATGCCCAGCCTGTCCAGGTATGGAGACGTGGATCAGGGGCGTGCCAGGTGCCCTGCTGTGTACACAGTGGTGACCTTTGGCTCCCCTGACATGTTCTGTGGTGCGTGCAGGGCTCTGTTCCTGTTCTTGTGCCAACAGTTATCCCACAGCCCTTCTGGAGGTGGAGCTGAGCATCCCCCCGGCATGGGCAGGGCAGGAAGTGCACTTCGTCTGGGAGAGCGATGGGGAGGGCATGGTGTGGCGAGATGCCCAGCCTGTCCAGGTATGGAGACGTGGATCAGGGGCGTGCCAGGTGCCCTGCTGTGTACACAGTGGTGACCTTTGGCTCCCCTGACATGTTCTGTGGTGCGTGCAGGGCTCTGTTCCTGTTCTTGTGCCAACAGTTATCCCACAGCGTGTGGGACCAGCCCCTCTGTCCAGCTGGACTTTGGGGTATCTTATCCTGCCCATCCAGCCTGCTGTCATGGACCTGTGCTGACTTGTGCTGAATGTGCCATCTTCCTGTGCAGGGATTGACCAAGGAAGGTGAGAAGACCAGCTACATCCTGACAAGAAGCCTGAAAGAGTCAGAGCCCCACAGGTGGGTGGTCAGGCAAGCCAGAGCCCCCCACTGCTGGGGGACCTTGGTGTTATTGGAAGCCAAGAGGCCGAGGACACACACATCCTTGTCTGTGTCCTGGTGCTTGTGACTGCTCCCTGATGGTTTCCTCTTGTCCCCACAGCCTGACACTGTACGTGGAGCTGGCCTGCAATGGGCTCTTTGGAGCTGGCAAGGGCAGCATGATCGCCCCTCCAGACCCAGACAGGAGGGTTACCCTGAGCAAGGCTGAGCTGGTTGTCTTCAACAGAGATGTCTATGAACTGCTGGTGGATCTGGAAATACTGCTGGACATGGCTCAGGTCTGGGAGCTCTTCTTCCCTTCTTTCACCTTTTCCTCAGCTTCACTGCATCTCCTCCTCTGGCTGTTCTGTGACCTGAGACCTTGGAGGAGAAAATGTTTGCTGCTTCTGCTTTAGCACAATTGACACTGTCTGGGTTTGATGATCCTTCTGAGTCCCTTCCAACTCAGGATATTCTAGAGTAGGAGAAAGCTGAATTGAGAGAACCACAGGTGTTTTTTCATCCACTTTCTGCTCCAAAGCAGGATATGTTAACCACAGCCCCCTGGAATGGGCACATGTGGAACCTGGATTTGGAAGGCATGTGAGAAAAGGCAAAAGGCTGTGTTTGTGACGGACGCAGAGACATGGTGTTTTCCTGTTATGACTGCCTGAGATAGATGTTGAAAGGAGGTAGCATGTTCTCCTGGAGGCAGGTGACATCTGAGCTGGTACGGTGGCCAGAGTCATACTTTTATCCCTCTCAACCCCAGCTCCTCGGGGAGGAAAACCAGAGGAGTTTCCAGGCACTGTACACTGCCAACCAGATGGTCAACGTGTGTGATGTTACGGACCCCTCCACCTTCCCTGCTGCACGTGGCCTGGCTGCAGCCATCTTCAGCCAGAGGAACGGCGAGAGCCAGCACACCATCCATGCCATGGGGCACTGCCACATTGACTCTGGTGAGAGCAGCACAGCGCTCCCTCTCCTCTCACCTGGAGGCCAGGGGGTGCTGCCCAAGGGGAGAACAGGCTGCCCTTAGGCTCCAGGCACAGGATACTGTGCCTAGAGAGGAGGGAATGGGCCCTCTGTGCTGCCACATTGCTGGTTTGTCACTGGGGCAGTGTGGGAGAGGGGGTCTGGCTAGCTGTGCCCTTTGGAACGCTGATGGGACTGGGGATGAGGGATGAATTACAGTGTGCTGTCTTCTACCTGTTGGGCTTCAGCCCTCGATTTCCCATCCCAGGAGGGGTTTCAGAGAGGTTCCAGCTCTGTGAGGAGCTTGTGTTAGGTAGTAACCATGGTGGGGCCATGCCTGTCCCTGCAGCCTGGCTGTGGCCGTATGAGGAGACCATCCGTAAGTGCGCCCGGAGCTGGGTCACCGTGGTCCATCTGATGGAGCACAATCCAGAGCTCACCTTTGCCTGCTCCCAGGTGAGTGATCTCCCTCTGGACACCTCTCCTCTGCTCGTGGCATGTTGCTTCTCCAGCAGAAGATGGGGGGATGTAACTGTTGAGGCACTTTTGGGTCTGGGGTCTTCAAGGAGACAAGAGCAGCTGTCAGTTGCTATAAAGTTGTTTATTGCATGAACACATCAGTCTCGAAGGCAAAGAGTTCAAGGTGTTAAAAGTCAGTGCTAAGTATTAAAATCCATGCTTAAAAGCTTTCTGGCATGGAGTCCCAAGCGAGACCTGCAGCTACAACAGCTGCCCTCTGGTACAGAGTCCCAGGCTTCGTGCAGGAGCAGCAGCAGGGACCACAGCCTTCTTTCTTCTTGTCTTCTTCTTCTTGTTCCTTTTAATACAGGGGGATTCTTATACATGAAACAACTAATCAGCTAAAAGCACGATTCTAAAACATTCTTTCTAAACCAATCTAAACTTAATTCTAATATTCGAAAGTAGTACGAAAGTAGTGTCAGTTCTTACCTAAAAAAACTATGTATATAATATTATCTATTTACACAAATATACTATCTGTTTTCTTACTTAAAATTTACATGTATAAGTTTATCTATTTACATGAATATTTCTATCTATTTACACATATAGTTCTGTCTGTTCTAGAGACACAATCAAAGCTCTACTGTGTTTTAGATATATCTGGAGATAAGTTACTGAACTTTAAACTAGGCCTTAGGGCCTTTAAGAGCTAACACAGTTTCTTAAGGTACTTGAAATATATTTCTACTTACTTAAAACTGTAACTTGCACTTACTTAAAACTTAAACCAACACTTCTGCTTTATATCTGTGTGGCTTTATATATCTTAATTTCTCTAAAGGCTTTAATTCAACCCCTGCATTCATCTCTCTCTCTGAGGAACTCAAAGAGGCTTGCATTCCAAGGTGTAGCAGACCAGGAGTGCAGCAGGGAGAAGGGGCAGGCTGTGGGGGGCTGGGGCTGATGGCTGTGCCCTGGCAGGCGCAGCAGTTCGAGTGGGTGCGCGGCCGCTACCCCGGGCTCTATGCACGCGTTCAGCACTTCGTGGCCAAGGGACAGTTCATTCCTGTTGGAGGCACCTGGGTGGAAATGGTGAGTAGCAGGGTGAGCCTGGCTTGCCACAGCCTCCTTGTGCCATCCTCTGGGACCGAGCCTGACACTGCAGGGGAGAGCAGAGCCTTTGCTGAGCCTGTCTGGTTGGTGATGGTCTCCAGGCCTAGGAACAGCAGCTGTCTGAAGTGTCCGGCCTGGCAAAAGTGCAATTCTCCCAAATCATTCCCTGAGAAAGGAGCTTTGGACTCCCCTGGGTGTTGCTCCTTTTCCCTCTGCTGAGCCCTGCTGAGTTTCTCCTCACGATCTGCCGGGTCAGGTGGGTGGGAATGGGGGTCTTACAAGATCTCTCCTTCCCTGTGCCTGGCTTTCCTCACGGGCTCCCTGTGCCTTCCCCCCAGGATGGGAACCTGCCCAGCGGGGAGTCCATGGTGCGGCAGTTTCTCCAGGGACAGAGGTTCTTCCAGGAGCAATTTGGCCGGATCTGCTCGGAGGTACTTGTTCTTTTCCATCACGCCTTCCTTGCCCACCATCTCCTTGCAGCCCTTGCTCTTTGTGAGGTTGGGCTGACTGTGTGTGTCCCTCTGCTCTGCTGCTGTGCCCCCAGTTCTGGCTGCCGGACACGTTTGGGTACTCAGCCCAGCTGCCCCAGCTGATGCGTGCCTGTGGGATCCAGCGCTTCCTCACGCAGAAGCTCAGCTGGAACCTGGTGAACTCCTTCCCAGTGAGCTGTGCTGCCTTCTCCCCTGGGGATGGACTGTGGGTGCCGGAGTCTTCTGCAGGACTGGACCTGTTGGTTCCACAGTTCTTCAGTTCACCTAACACAGGCTCTGCTTCCAGAAGCCACGAGGTTTTGGTGGCAGTGATGTCCTGTCAGGCTTTAGGAGAGAGGAAGGATGTGATTAGAGATCCTAGCCAGGCCCCTGGCCTAGATATTCCCTCTACTTCCAGACAGGAAGCTGTGACTTGTGTGCAGGTCAAACAGACAGCAAATCCAGCCCCTGCCCTGGTGGCATTCCGTGTTCTTGTCCTCTCCTTGGACTGATCCATCAGGGCATCCTGCACCTCCCAGGAGAGAAAGCGAAGGCCCAGTTTGAATCCTGAAGAGGCTCTGACATGCCCTTGTGCACCACATTTTCCCTTCTCTCCCCTCCAGCATCACACCTTTTTCTGGGAAGGCATTGACGGTTCCCGGGTCCTGACCCATTTCCCCCCTGGTGATTCCTATGGGATGCATGGGCGAGTGGCAGAGGTGAGTGAGGTGGCCAGACCTGCACGAGAAGGGCAGTGCCACCCTGGCTGAGCCAGGTGTGGGGCTGCTGGGAGAGGGCACTGCCTGGGAAGGGAGCAGGATATCTGAGAGCACTGTTGGACAAAGGCTGTTGGGGTGCCTGACTCCAAGATGTGCCCGTGCCTGATTTAGGCACTTTGGGCCAGGGAAGAGGAGCAGGACTGGGCTTTGCACCCTAAAGACTGACCTGGCTTTCTTGTGTGGAGCTGTGGGAGCTGGGGCTGGCTGCCAGGGGATTGCAGCTGCCCAAAAATCCCTCCAGATGCTGAAAACAGTGAAGAACAACAAGGACAAAGGCCGTGTGAACCACAGCGCATTCCTCTTCGGCTTTGGGGATGGAGGAGGGGGACCCACGCAGAAGATGCTGGACAGGATGAAAAGAATGAGTAACACAGATGGGCTGCCCAGGTGAGAGGAGAGCTCCCACCCTCTCTGCTGGCAGGGGCATCAGCTTTGGGTCAGGCCTGGCCTTCTGCAGTGCCAGAACAAAGGGAGAAGGGCAGGGAGATGGGCAAGCAGAAGGCTGGGAAGGATTTTCAGGGGGATGGAATCTCTCCATCAAGAGCTCTAAGAACATGTTCACAGGGCAGCCATGGACTGCTTGTGATCCCTCAGGAGAGCTGTGGGGTGAATGGCCAGCACAGCAGCTGTGCCTGCCTGGGGCATGTCCACAGGGAGGCACAGGCTCACAGGAGAGGGGTAGGAGAAGGGTGAGGGGAATACTTTGTGTGGTTTTGTTGCAGTTTTTGAGGCCTGTCAGCTTTCCAGCCCGGATGCACCATTGGCCATGTCACAGGCTTCTCCCCAGCTCATCACTGTCTGTGTGTCTGTCCCACAGGGTGCAGATCTCCACCCCTGACCAACTCTTTTCTGTCTTGGAGAAGGAGTCATCCCAGCTGTGCACCTGGGTGGGAGAGCTCTTCCTCGAGCTGCACAACGGCACCTACACCACGCAGGCCCAGGTGAGGGTCCCACTCCCAGGCAAGGGGGCCACGCAGACTCACAACACCTGCAAGCAGCCAACCCTCCTGCCCTGGAGCTGGGGTTCTGCTGCTGGTGTGAGAGTTCTGCTCCCAGCTACCCATTTCCTGAGCATCTTCCGTCTGTCCTTAACTGGCGCCAGATAAAGAAGGGGAATCGGGAATGTGAGCGGATTCTCCATGACGTGGAAGTGCTCAGCAGCCTGGCTGTGGCTCAGGACACAGCGTTCCAGTATCCTGCCAGCCAGCTCCAGCAGCTCTGGAGGTGAGGGAGTGTAGTGGTGCTGGGGCAGAGTTCAGTGCTGCAGCGCTGTGTGTGCACATCCCCTGCCATAAACTGAGCAGGAATCTACCTGGAAACAATTGGCTGCTTTGCTTGACTTGTCTGCTGAAAGATAACTCCAAACCCTCTCTGCTCCGCTGTCTGCAAGCTTCATTTCTTACCGAAGCTTCTTCCTTCCCAGTTTTGGCTTGCTTGAGCTTGTGCAACAAGGTATCTCATGGCCCTGAGGGGTAAAAACAAATAGCTCTTACTGCCCCTGGTTGTGGCTTACTGAGATGACAGCCGACAAGTCCTAACATAAAGGGATTTAAAGGATGCTGGGGGAGAAATCCTTTTCTCTCAAGTGTTGGGTAACGGGAGAATAAGGAACAGTAACTAAGTTTGTCTGTCTTGCAAACAGGGCTCTTGTTTGAGAGAAGAGCTTGTTCTAAGCCAGCACAAATCCGGTGCTCTCTGCCACTTTCTTCCCTGGTTTCTGCTCTCTGTTTTAGGTTATTGCTGCTCAACCAGTTCCATGATGTCCTGCCAGGCAGCTGCATCCAGCTGGTGGTTGAGGATGCCCTGCAATACTACACGGGTGAGCAGGGAGTTTGGCCAGGAGGGTGCTCACCTGTGGGAGCAGGTCCTGCCTGGTGGGGCTGTGGGGAGGTTCCAGCCCTGGACTGCCAGGGCCAGCTCAGCAGGCGTGTCTGAAATAGTGTTAGATTAGCAGGGGAGCCAAGGGATTGAGAACCATCCCGATTTATTGGCTTTTCTGCTTGCTGCTGGCATGCCAGGATAGACTCCCACCAAAGTTTGTTTCTGCCTGCCCAGGGGTGCTTGCAGGAGCTTTGGTAACCAGAATTTTCCAGCTGAGCTGGCAGAGCTCATTGTAATCTTGTAATAACAAAGTTCAGAATTATTATACACTTGAATCACTAATAGATAATAATAATTAATGATAATTAGCAATTGTAGCTTGGAAGGAGATGAAGTGTGTGTGCATTGCTCGGGGAGTGCCAGCAGCTCTCTCAGAGCCAGCTCGGGCCCTTCTGTTGCGCAGAGATCCGCAGGGCTGGTGCTCAGCTGCAGGAGGAGGCAGTGCAATCCCTGTGCAGGGATCTGCTGCAGCCCGGGGCGTGCAGCACCCGGAGCACCCTCGTGTTGAACACGCTGTGCTGGGAACGCACCGAGGTGATCTCCAGGCCCGGGCCAGACGGAGCAGAGGCGTTGGGTATGTCTGACCTGGGGCTAGCTCTCGTAGCAGAGCTCCTTACAGGGGCAGGGATAGCTAACAGGGAAATACTCTGCCTTTCCCTCCCCTGGGGAGGGTTTTATTGACTGTTCAATTTGTTCTTTGGGCAGCTTGAAAGGGGATGAAGTCCTCTGAAGCATGCATGAAGAAGAGGAGGGTTTGGGAGGAGGCGGTAGATCTGACATGACAGCGGCAGGGCAGCAGTTGTGTCACGTAGGGTTCAGTCTGGGGCGAGTGTTGGAACAGAACCTCTTTGCTTTCCAGCTCTGGTGACAGTCCCCAGCATGGGCTATGCCCTAGTGCAGGAGCCATTTGTGCCTCCTCAGCCTGTGGCAGTGAGGAAACAGGTGAGCACAAGGCAGATTTCCTCAGGTCTGTGTCCCCCACGTCAGAGGTTGTTTGAGGAGAAATCAGGGTTAGGGTTGAAAGGAGGAGAAATCTGAGGAATCCACATATTAAATTTGCATTGGAGGCACTCGGCTCCCACAGGTGTGGGTCTGTGACAGCTGTTTCTGGCCTTTCCCAAGGAGGATGGCTCCATTACCATGGAGAATGGGGTAATTGCTGTCTGCCTGGACACGATGGGGCACCTGACCTCACTTCAGCTGCTGGACTCGGGGAGGTTTGTGTTACCCAGCTCCTGGCCCTGAGCTCCTGAAACCTCTCCCAGGACTCCTCACTGTGCACCTTTCTCCACTGCCAGTCCTTCTGATGCTGCTCTTCTCCTGTTCCACTTTCTTTCAGAGAGTCAGTCCCAGATGGCTGCTATGCCAACCAGTTTGCACTCTTCGATGATGTTCCCCTCTACTGGGATGCCTGGGATGTGATGGATTATCACTTGGAAACCAGGTAGAGGAGCAGTGCATGCAGTACTTGGATTTTGGCTTTGTCCTGAGATTCTTGCCTCCCTGTCAGTCCTAGCTGTAAGAGAGCATTCACTCTGGAGAAGTGAGTGCCTGCTGTGTGGGTGGCTGCACTGGGATTTGGGAACCTGGATCTACCAGGCTCAGACTATCCTATCTCTGCCTTCATTCCTTTCTCTAGGAAGCCAGTGACAACACTGCTGGAGCCTCTGGAAATCACCCAGGCTGGGGGCCTGCGGGGAAGTGTGAGGTTCTCCCTGCAGGTCGGGAAAAGCAGCACCTTAACCCAGGAGATCATCCTGGATGCCATGTGCCCGTACCTCCGCTTCCTGACCCAGGTTTGGCCCCTGCTGTGTGACACTAACATCCTGTACAGCTGGGAGCTGAGGAGCTGAACCTTGTGCCTGAATTATATCCCCTCTCCCTGGAGTCCCCTGCTGCCAGTCCTCCTCTGCAGCAAGCAGCCCAAGGCTGGGGGTCCCGAGGGCCAAGGGTGGAAGTGGGACCCACCAGTTCATCCGTGTTGAGACTCTGGTGTGTTTTTGTTGTAGCTGATGTGCACTGGCTGCTGCACACGGGGACACGAGAAGTGCAGTGTCTGCCCGTCAGTCCCCCACGGTGACATCCTTCTGCTGCCACGTTTAGGTGGAGTGGAAGGAGGCTCACAAGTTCCTGAAGGTGGAGTTCCCTGTGCAGGTCCGGAGCACAAACGCTACCTACGAGATCCAGTTCGGGCACCTGCAGCGGCCAACGCACTGGAACACGTCCTGGGACTGGGCTCGGTTCGAGGTGAGCAGGGAGCTCCTGGGGCTGAGCTGCTCCTGTTGCGGGCAGCAGCTCCGTGTGCTGAGCACAGCCCTTGGTGCCTGCCTGCTGCAGGTGTGGTCTCACAAGTGGCTGGATCTCTCTGAACATGGCTTTGGGGTGGCTCTGCTGAACGACTGCAAGTACGGAGCATCGGCCCACAGGAACGTCCTCAGCCTCTCCCTGTGAGTTAGGGGTGGGTGAGGGGGGCTGCTGGGCTACTCTGCCTTCTGAGGCGTCCCTCTGAAGTCAAGGCAACACCTGCTCCTAAATGACCTTAGTTATAACAAGGAAATAGTCTAGTGGGTGGCTGTTTTCTGAGAATTTGGCTGACTTACATTATCTTAGTCAGTTAGAGCTAATTCCTCTGAACTCTGCTCAAAGATAATCAGGAGAGACCAGATTCATATCTGTAGCAGGTGGCTTTTCTGTTGCTAACCAAAACATACCCCAGGAAGGGAGGTTTAAGGAGAGGAAAGGAACAGGAGTGTTAATGTTATGGGTGCATACAAAGCTAAAAGAATCTGCCTATTTCAGTTTGACTCCGTCAACTACAATTTTCACAGGATGACGCCCCAGTTTTTTTAGCTTCTAGGATTGTCCAGGATCTGTTTGCTGTTGCATGTTTGCTTCCACTTCAGGGCCAGCCTCGAGGTAGCAAGGGAAGCAGTTGTCTTGTCACAGTGCTTTGGGTGACAGCGAGTGCTGCCAAGGCACTGGTCTCACTAACCTCACGTCACCTTAGGCTGAGAGCACCCAAGTCCCCTGATGCCACGGCAGACATTGGGCACCACCAGTTCACCTACGCTGTGATGCCCCACCGGGGTGAGTGACAGAGCTGGGCCCCATGGGGACATGCAGGGTGGGAGCTGCTCCAGTGAGCCTTGGGGTGAGCGTGCCCCCGGCTGTGTGTGTACAGAGCCTGACCAGAGAGAGGTTCTTGTGCTGCAGGTTCCTTCCAGGAGGCCGGTGTGATTCAGCAAGCCTACAACTTGAATTTCCCCCTGCACGTGGTGCCAGCCAGCTGTGCCCAGTGCCCAGCCTGGAGTGCCTTCTCTGTCAGCTCACCTGCCGTCGTGCTGGAGACTGTCAAGCAGGCAGGTGCTGGGGTAGAGGACAGGAGGGCAGAGGGGCTAAGGTGCTGCTGTTGAGCAGCTCTTTCACCCTCACCGACTGGTGGTCAGGCTCAGCTGAGCACAGCAACTTGTGTTGGAGAGGCTGTGCCTGTCTCACGTGTCTGAACTCCCCCAAAGGCCGAGGACAGACCTGAGGCTGTGGTGGTTCGGCTCTACGAGGCCCATGGCAGCACAGTCACCGCCTGGCTCCAGACCTCCCTCCCCGTTAAGGAGGCGATGCTGTGAGTCCATGCAGAAGGGCTGGGGGTGTGTGGGGATGGAGATCAGTCCTTCAGCCTTGTGCTTTGTCCCCCAGCTGTGACCTCCTGGAGCGGCCGGTGGCGCAGGGCCACCTGCGGCTGGAGCAGCGGGGCCTGAGGCTTTCCTTCACGCCCTTCCGCGTGCTCTCCGTCCTCCTGCTCCTCAGCTGCTGACACCAGACATCGTCCCTTGCTGCTGCTGCAGCTGCCTGGACCAGCACTGTGAGCTCAAATTGCAGACTGAGCTGTTCCCCATCCCCATCCTTGTGCGAGGCAGCATTCCAGGGAAGGGCACTGTGTCCCTGTCCTGCACCCAAGTGTTGGAGAGCAGTGCTTGAACAACCCTGCTCCTCAGGGAAGGACTGCTGCCCACTGCCCGACAGGGTAGGTGGTCTTGAGTGAGTTCTGAGCTCATTTAAGTGTGGACAAAGGTGCAGACAGGCTGGTGGCCCTGCACGGGCTCTGCTCTAGCCACAGAGGTTTGGGGACCAGCAGCTTCCACAGTGACTCCTGTGTCACAGCCTTCATCTTGTCCAGCAGTGAGTGTAAAAAGACACTCCACTCCTTCCCTTCTCCCCCTGCCTGTCCCTTGCGCTGCCCTTGCAGAAGAGGAAACACAGAAAGAAAAAAAATCAAGAGAATTACATAAAAACAAGCTCCAGCCTGTTTTCTTAACTTGTTTCTAGGTAACTGCATTTACCTGCCTCCTCCCAGGTATTTGCTGTAGTTGCTTTTTTAGTGTCTGCCTGAGCAGGATCTCACTCCTGGCACTGGGGAGGCTGAACTTATCCTTATTTTGGGGGGATGAGGTAGAGGGGAAGTCTGCTCCAGCCCCTGTCGGGAAGAGGCTGGGCACAGAGGGATTTATCCTTCGCATGAAAAGGCATGCACAGTGATTTCTACACAAAATACTTTATTAGTCAGCTAAAAACAGTGATTAATCAGCTTAAAACAGTGATCAGCAGCTAGAAAGGGAAGAGGGAGAGGGAAGAGACAGAGTCCAGCACAACACGTGCTCCTGGCCCTTTTTCCCCTGAAATGCCTGTGGACAGCAGGAAAAAGCCCCATCACCAGGCTCAGCTTCTCCCTCCCACACTGGCAGGATGCCACAGTAGCAAATCAGTGTGAGCACAGGTAGGGAGCAGCTCCATTTTCACTAGCACTAACCCTGAGTTCCTCTTGGCCCCTTAAATGCCCTTCAGGAGGTGGCAGCAGGTGACAGTCACACGGCAGGGGCTGCACCTGGAGAAGGCAGAAGGAAATGAGTCAGGGCAAGGGGATATCTGGCTCTGCCCCACGGGCTCCTCTCCTGCCCCTCTGTCCCCTTGCCACAAGGGAGCTGTCCCACAGCCCCCAGGTGTGCACCAAGGCCACAGGGCCTGCCAGGCTCACCTGTGCCCCTGCGAGCAGATGTGCGGCGGCTTCTTCTGACACCCTGAGGCGCCTCAGGCGAGGCTGGAGCAGCAGTCACTGTCCTCCTCCCGCGAGCACGTCCCTTCCTTGGCCCGTCAGCCTGCCCTTCCTGCCCTTCCTGCTCCTCCTCCTCCTGCTCTGACTTCAGGGGTTTTGCTGCAGCCCTGCGGCGCTGCTTTGAGGCACGTGGGGTGACCTGGGTGGGCATCAGAGCCGGAGATAACCGAGGTGGGAAATTAATCACAGAATGACCAGGTTGGAAGAGACCTTCAAGATCATCGAGTCCAACCTGCTCCCTGACACCTAAACTGAACCCTGGCACCCAGTGCCACATCCAGGCTTTGTTAAACCCAGGGATGGTGACTGCACCACCTCCCTGGGCAGCCATTCCAGAGCTTTATCACCCTTTCTGTGAAAAACTTTCTCCTGATATCCAGCCTAAATTCCCCTTGGTGCAGCTTGAGAGTGTGTCCACTGGTTCTGTCAGTGCTGCCCGGAGAGAGAGCCCAGCCCCACCTGAGCACAGCCACCTTTCAGGGAGTGTAGAGTGTGATGGGGTCCCCTGAGTCCTCCAGGCTGAGCACCCCCAGCTCCCTCAGCTGTTCCTCACAGGGTTTGTGTTCCCAGCCCCTCTCCAGCCTCGTTGGCCCCTCTGGACACGCTCCAGCCCCTCAACGTCCTTCCCAAACTGAGGGGCCAGAGCTGGACACAGCACTCCAGGTGTGACCTCACAGTGCTGAGCACGGGGCAGAGTGACCTCCTGCTGGCCCCACCATTCCTGATCCAGGCCAGGAGCCATTGGCCTTCTTGGCCACCAGGGCACACAAATTCCGTGTGGGATCATCACCATGAACTCGTGAGCAGCCCAAGCAGGGCACAGGCAGCAGGACAGCCAGGGACAGCCAGAGCTGCTCACCTTGGGGCTCGCTGCCTCGGGCTCTGCCTTCAGCTGAGGGCTCTTCTTGCGGGGTGTCTTGCGGGGTCTCTGCCCTGCACGAGAGGATGTGGGGTGAGCAGAGGATGAGGCAGAGCCTGCACCCCAAGGGACAGCCCACGGCACAGTGACCTTGCAGGGATGCTGTTCTGAGTGATGGAAACCCCAGGCAGGTTTGATGCCTTGGGGACAAATGGCTTCTGTCCCCTGGTGCCAACGACTGTCACAGGCCTGTCAGCACCCCAGGGAGAATGGCTTTGCTCCTGTGCCCTGGTGCTGCACAGCAAGAACAGGGCTGCCCGGGCTCCAGCCCTCCTGAGGCAAGAGTGGGTCCCACAGGAAGGGGAGAGGAAACTCACCTTTGGGAGCCATGGGGCCAGGCTCTCCCTGTAAGGAAGGGACAGAGCATTGACTGGGGTGCAGTCATTCTGCAGGCAGCAGCAGCAGCAGAATCCCTGCCCCTTCTCCATCCTCCAGCCACTGCAGTGATAGGGAAACAGACACATTTCCCTGGGAAGGCAGGAGAGCTGGGCTTGCTTGACCTGCCCTTTGCCTTGGGGACTCTGCCATCATTCCCTGTACCTGCAAGGCCCCAAACACAGGGCCCAGAAGGGAAGAACAGGGCTGCCAGATGACCCAAACACCTCCCTTCCCTCCACCTGCTGCAGATTGCTTGCACCCATTAGCTGGCTGCCCACCACAAAGGAGCTCCTTGTCACCTCCATGCCCAGGAGCTTGATGGAGAGGGAGACCCCCAGCCACAAAGTGTAATGGGAGTCTCAGCAAGCAGAAAACAGGCCAGTGTCCCCTTGGAGGAGTGGTCTGGGGGCTCCCCAGCTCCAGGCAGCATCCCCAGGCTCCTACCTGGAACCATATGGTCCTGCCACTGCGGTCACGCAGGGAGCTCATGCCAGGCACCAAGTAACAC
The DNA here is from genome assembly GCF_017590055.1 of Onychostruthus taczanowskii. Classification (NCBI taxonomy): domain Eukaryota; kingdom Metazoa; phylum Chordata; class Aves; order Passeriformes; family Passeridae; genus Onychostruthus; species Onychostruthus taczanowskii. The sequence goes on along the minus strand of NW_024498329.1, from coordinate 4,773 downwards.
TGCAGCCAGTTCTTAAAGGTGGCATAATTATCTGGGTGCTCGGGGTCCAGGAGCTGCTTCTCTGGGAGGAGAGACAGGCAAAGGACAGAATCAGAGCAGAAGCCATGATCACCGTGTCAGGGTGGCCCCCCAAACCTCCTGATGCTGAGAATGCAAAGCCCCGGCCTCCCTGCCAGCCCTGTTCCCCATTGCCTGCCTTGTCCCCCCACCTGCCATGATGACCTCCATGGGCACGCTGTGGCACAGCTCCAGGAGATCTGGGTTCTCTTGCCTCAGCTTCACCTTCTTGCTCAGCGTCAGGGAAGGATCCTGCAGGCATGGAGAAGGGCAGAGAAGTCACCTGCCAGCTACCTCTGCTTCCTCAGCTCCTCTCCTCCCGTCCTCTTCCCCATCTCTTGCCCTCCGGAGGATGCCACACTCTCCACACATGATAGCCCTGAGCTCACCACACAGTAGGCTTCCAACTTAGCTACAAAGCCATGAAAGAGGGCTAACACACAAAAACACCAGCAGCAGGTCATGTAGTTTGTTTTCAGGCTTAAAATAGCCACTTCCTCTCCCCTGAGGCCACAAGATCAGCCTTGGGCCTTACTGCAGCCTCCCCTTGGAGATTTTAAGCTTGCAAGGTGTTTGTTTCCCTCACCTCTTCCACCTCACCCACCCCAAAAACACTTGTAGACTTCCTTAGGGCAGGAGACTGGCAGAACCAAACCCCTGCTTTTGGCACCTGTCTGGAAACCTGCTGCTTTCTGAGGCTGTGAAAGCACCTGGTACTCCCCACCTTCTTCCTTCTCTCCTGCTCCTGCTCCTTCAGGGCCTCCAGCACGGTCCGAGCTTTTTCAAAGGGAGGGATCTTCAACCTGAGAGAGTTACACACCAGCCTGACGCCTGGCTTCTGGCACTTCCAGCGTCTGCCAGGTGAGGAGGCACGGCTGGCTTAGCCAAGGAGCTGTCAAGCTCCAGCAAACTCTGAGAGCCTAAACCTCCGTGGCAGCTCAGCGGGTGCTCGACCCACCTTACCTGTACAGGATCTCAGCACGCAGGTAATTCCCAATTCCATTGAAATACTTCTGGTTTAAGAGCACCTCACAGATGGGCTTGTCAAAAGCCCTGTCATCCAGGTTCTTCAGCACATTCTCCCTGCAAGCGAGCACGGGCCATCAAGAGGAGTCACCTGGGCATGTCCGTGCAGGAAAAGCGGCCAAAACCGAGCAGGGACATCCCTGAGGACGCTCACCTGAAGGCCTGGTACTCGGAGACGACGCAGGGCCCGCGTTCCGGCTGCCAGGCGTCCCCCAGGCGCCAGGACCCGAAGCGCCGGGGGTCGACGAAGCAGAGGGCGCGGGGGGGGCTCTCTCGGGTGAGGAAGCGCAGGTGGGCATGGCGGGGCAGCTCGGCGGCGGGGCACAGCCGGAACGAGCCCGACATGCCGAAGCGGAACACCAGGTCCTGCGCGGCGGGGCCGGCGGCGGGGTCCAGCGCGCTCAGCGTCAGCCGCAGCTCCTTGCCCCGGGCGATGGCCGAGATGCTGTAGGCCTCGCTGCGGAAGGGCACCTCGGGGCCGCGGCCCACGGCCGAGCGTTCCACGCCGCCCGCGAACACCAGCGCCCCGCAGGCCCCGTTGATGAAGCGCCCGGCCAGGTGCAGCTCCGGGCACTCGGGCATGGTCGCGGCAGCACGGCACAGCCCGAGCCCGCCGCCGCCCGCGGCACGGCCCGCCCCCATTGGCTGCGCGGGGCGCGGTGTGCGCTCCCATTGGCTGCGGCGCGGGCGGTGCGCGCTCCCATTGGCTGCGGCGCGGGCGGTGCGCGCTCCCATTGGCCGCGCGCTGATAGCGGAGGTTGCTGCCCTGCCGGGGCGGCCCCGCCGCGGGGAGAGGTTGCACAACGCGCGGGCACAACGCGCGGACACAGCGGGACACGGCTCAGCTTTGTCACCGACACTTTATTGGAGCTGCCCCGAGGACCCCCGGGAACCCGGAGGGAAGGGAAACGTCCCCCTTCCCAGCCAGGAGCACCAATCTGGACCCCCAACTCAGTGTCGCAGCCTCCCGCCGTGGCCGGGCTCCTTTCCTGGCTCCTCAGAGAAGGGTGTTCATCAGGGCCTGGGCCTGCTTCAGCTCTGCAGAGAGATGTGGAGATGAGGGGGAGCTGCTGGTATTGCAGCGTCCCTTCCACAGCAATTCCCCTGCAGAACCCCCCACGGAGGTCCCCGCTGCCAGCCCGCCTGGTGCCTCACCTGCCAGAAGCACCCAGAACTTGTTGGCCGAGAGTGTCACAGGGACAGCCGTCATCTTCTCACACTCTCTGTCCCGCACGTTGAAGGTGAGGTGCACCACGGGCTCATTGACCTCCTGCAGCTCGCTGGAGCTGAGGGTGTAATCCACCCGCCAGCGCACCGAGCCCAGCTGGCTCACTAGGGAGGGAGGTGGGATGGTGTCAGCACCCTGGCTCACTCCAGCAGGGTGACCCCACAGCCCTGGTGAGCCCCAGCACCCCACTCACATCGCAGGCTGCAGGCCCTGAGCCTGTCCTGGAGGGGGCTCTGCTTCTCCTCATAGGAACGGCACAACCCGCTGGCATGCTCTGCTCGGGAGGGGACACAAGAGAGGAACCCCTCTGCTCACACCAGACCTGCAGCTGCCAAACCCCACCAAAGCACCCGACGGACCGACGGCACAGAAGGGAGGCGATGGAGGACAGCACAGCAGCCAGCCTGCCCTCCATCGGGGTGGGAACTGTCAGCAACATCCCACCAAGTCTGGCTCACGGTGCCACCCCGAGTTTCCCCTACCTTTGGGCAGTCCTAGCTGCTGCAGCTCGCTTGACAGAGACTCACTGTCTACATTGTGCTTGGCTGCACTGGAGAGGATGAAGCTGAGCACAGCAATGGTCGCCTTCACATCCCCTGACTCTGCAGACGGGAGAGAGCACAAGCTCGGTCACCTTGGGAAGGCATCCCCAGACACACTGCTGCCCATCTCTGGAGCATGGCTCCATCGGGGGATGCTGGTAAGGACAGCAGTGCTCACCTAACTTTGCATCTGAGGTCAGCTTCAGGATCTTGTCATACTGTGGGAGAGCAGAGCATCACAGTAAGCACCAGCTAACACACTCACTACCAGTGTTAACACTAACAATTCTTACCTAAACATTAATACTAATAACACTTACTATGCATATTAGTACTACTAGTAGAGGCCGGTAGCGTTCTTAACGCTGAGGCTCGCACGAAGAACGCGAGATTAATTAATGTTGCTGGTTATGCCATTGTAGCGTTGAAACACCGCCTCCGCTGCGGTAGCCCCACACTTACCTCGATGGCCTCCCCCAGCAGGTCCCGCAGCACCTGGGCGCAGATCAGCTTCAGCTTCACCGAGGACTGCGGGGGAGAAGGAGGGTGAGCAGCGGGCCCGCAGAGCGGGGCGCGGCAGGGGCGGCGGGGCGCGGGCACTTAACTATTTTGGCCAGGGTGCTGATCTCGGCCAGCACCCAGTCGGGGCAGTCCAAGTCCCCGCAGAAGCGGAACCGCTGCGGGGGAAGAGGCGGTCAGAGCCCGCAGCGGGCTCCGCACGCCCTCCCCGCTCCCTGCCGCCGACCCCCTGCCCACCATGTCGCCGCCGCTCCCCGCCCCGCGCTGCTACGGCAGAGTCCGCCTTTGCGACCCGGAACCACTCCCGGGCCACGGCCCGCTACGCCCCTCCCCGACGGGCGCTCCGGCAGGGCTCCGCGGGGCCTTTCAGCCGGGGCCGGGCAGGAGAGAGGGCCGGAGGAGGGGACCGGGGTCTCGGAGCGGCGCCCCGGGCCCCCCGAGCAGCCCAGCTCCCACAGCCCGCAGCCCCACAGCGCCCCGCCCGCCAATCCCGCCCTGGCCAATCACAGCCGCCCTTCCGGCCCGGGCGCGGTCCCGCCCAGCCCTGCCCCTCAGGCCGGCCGTGAGGGGAGCGGGGCTGCCGCCTCAGCCCCGCGCTCGCGGTCCGAGCCCGCTGACACGGGCTGGAGCGGGAATGTGGCGTTCGGAACTGGGGCTGAAGCCTCACAGAGCTCGACCTGAAATAAAAATCCTGTTCTGGTGCAAGAGCAGCTGCATCTAGCCTCAGGAAAAAGAGGCAGAGCAATACAGTTTTGTCAGAGTGGAGCTGTGGAAGCATTGCAGAGCTCGGATCTCATTGAGGTGTGTTTATAAAGATTGTGGGGACATGATACTGCTCTGGGGCTGAAATCCTGTTTGTGGAGCTGAAATAAAAGCCCTCGCCTTGCCTGAAATAGAGACAGAGACACCAGGCCTGGAGGCGAAGTAAAAATTGTGGCTAGGAAGAGGCAAAATAGAGCTCCTGGCACTGAGGCTGGAACAGGGACTGCAGAGCCAGAGGCAAAGCAGCAGAGAAATAAATATCTGAAATAAAGGCTCTGGGGCTCTCAGCATGCACAGCAGCGGCTGCAGTCAGTGCTGTAGGGCTGGAGCTGAGATGGAGCCTGTGGGGCAGGGGCAGGGCTGGAACAAACACTGCAGAGGAGGATCTGAAATAAAATCCAGTCTGCTGGAAGGGGAAGCACCCTGGAGCTGGGAAAGTGACTGTGGGGCTGGCCTGCACATCCTTTCTTTTTTAACTCCCCACACTAGGGTTGCTGACCCAGAGCTGGAGAGGACCAAGCCCAGCAGGCAGACACCAGCCAGAGCAGCAGCACCAGGCTGGGGTGGTACTGGGAGCCCAGCAGGGAGGTTGGTTCAGCACCACACCCACAGCAGACACACATCCTTCACAACTGGGTG
>NW_024498328.1:9130-13711 GCF_017590055.1 Onychostruthus taczanowskii | reverse complement strand
TTGCCCAAATTTTCTCTCATTTTTCCCTATTTTTTCTCCCTTTTTTCCCAGATTTTTCTTCTTTCATTCCCTATTTTCACACAGGATTTTCTCCCTCATTTTTGGGGATTTTCCCCGTTTTTGGGGTCACCTGACCCCAGCAGGTGCTGCCCCCCAGCGGCCACCAGGTGAACCACGTTACCTGAGGGAAAAGGGGCGTGGTCACAAAAATTCCTTTTTTTTAACCTTTTTTTTCAAGTTTTTCCCCAATTTTGCTTCAGGATTTTCTCTCTAATTTTTCCTGATTTTTTCCCCAAAACTTTCCCTTTTTTACCTCAAATTTTCCCAATTTTTTCCCATTTTTTCCCCATTTTTTCCCCATTTTTTCCCAAATTTTCTCTCATTTTTCCTAATTTTTTCTGCCTTTTTTCCCAGATTTTTCCTCTTTTCATTCCCTATTTTCACACAGGATTTCTCCCTCATTTTTGGGGTTTTTCCCCATTTTTGGGGTCACCTGACCCCAGCAGGTGCTGCCCCCCAGCGGCCACCAGGTGAACCACGTTACCTGAGGGAAAAGGGGCGTGGTCACAAAAATTCCTTTTTTTTTCCCAAGTTTTTTCCCCAATTCTTTTCAAGATTTTCTCTCAAATTTTTCCTAATTTTTCCCCCAAAATTTTCCCTTTTTTTCCTCCAATTTTCCCAATTTTTTCCTTTTTTCCCCCTTTTTTCCCCAATTTTCCCATTTTTCCCTTTTTTTCTTCCACTTTTTTCCCCTTTTTTCCCCTTTCTTCCCCCAATTTTTGCCCAAATTTTCTCTCATTTTCTCCTAATTTTTCTCCTTTTTTCCCAATTTTTTTTCTTTTTTCTCCCCAAATTTTCCAATTTTTTCCCCATTTTTTTCTCGTTTTCCCCCAGTTTTTCCCCATTTTTCCACTAATTTTTCTCAATTTTTTCCCCAATTTTCCCCAGTTTTTTCCTGTTTTTCCAGTAATTTTCCCCAATTTTTTCCCCAATTTTTTGCCCAAATTTTCTCTCATTTTTCCTATTTTTTCTCCTTTTTTCCCCGATTTTTTTCCTTTTTCCCCTTTTTTTCTTTTTTTTCCCCAAATTTTCTGATTTTTCCCCATTTTTTCTCATTTTCCCCCAGTTTTTTCCCGTTTTTCCACTAATTTCCCCCAAATTTTTCCAAATTTTTCTCCATATTTCCCTATTTTTTTCTTCCCCCCCCAAATTTTCTCAATTTTTTTCCAATTTTTCCTCACATTTTCCTCAAGTTTTCCCCCAATTTTCCCCAAATTTTTTCCCAATTTTTTCTTCTTTTTCCCAATTATTTCCCCAAATTGTTCTGATTTTTCTCCCACTTTTTCACAATTTTTCCCCATTTTTTTCTTCTTTTTTTCTTTTCAGCTTCTCCCCCTTTTCCCTCCATTTATTCCATTTTTCCCCAAATTTTACCAATTTTTTCCCATTTTTTCTCATTTTTTCCCCTTTTTTCCTCAATTTTTGCCTAAATTTTCTCTCATTTTTCCCCAATTTTTCTCCCTTTTTTTCCAGATTTTTTATCTTTTTATTCCCTATTTTCACACAGGATTTTCCCCCTCATTTTTGGGGTTTTACCCCATTTTTGGAGTCACCTGACCCGGAGGTGGACTCAGCAAAAATTCCTCTTTTTAACCCAAATTTTTCCCAAATTTTTCTCCATTTGTCTCCAAAATTTTCCCCAAATTTCTTTCCCCATTTCCCCGCAAATTTTCCCTCAAAACTCTGAAATTTTACCCCAAATCCCCAAAAATTCCTCCCAATTAATTTCCTCCCAAAATTCCTCATTTTCCCTCAAAAAATCACCAAAAAATTCAAATAAAACCCCCCAAAAAACCCAGAATTCCCCATTTTTTCCCCAAACTTCCACATTTTCCACCCAAACTTCCCATATTTCCCTCTAAATTCCCAAAATTCCCAAATTTTCCCCTCAGAATTCCCCAAAATCCCCAAATTTTGGGACTCGAGCGAGGCCTCATTGGGGGGCTGGGCAAAGCCTGACTTGACCCCAAAAAATTCCTCAAAACTCTCAAATTTCCCTCAAAATTCCCAAATTTTCCCTAAAATTCCCAAATTTTCCCTCAAATTCCCAAATTCCACCCAGATTTCCCCTCAACACTCTGAAATTTTACCCCAAATCCCAAATTTTTTCCTCAAACTTCTCAAAATTCCTCCCAATTTCCCCTCAAAAAAAAAAAAAACCACCAAAAAATTCAAATAAAACCCAAAAAAAACCCTAAAATTCCCAATTTTCCCCCAAACTTCCACATTTTCCGCCCAAACTTCCCATATTTCCCTCTAAATTCCCAAAATTCCAATTTTTTCCCCATACATTTCCCCAAAATTCCCAAATTTTGGGACTCCTGAGCGAGGCCTCAGCCACAGGGCAGGGCCAAGCCTGACTTGACCCCAAAAATTCCTCAAAAACTCCCAAATTTCCCCAAAATTACCCAATATTTTCCCTGAAAATCCCAAATTCCACCCAGATTTCCCCTCAAAACCCTGAAATTTTACCCCAAATCCCCAAAAGTTCCTCTCAAATTTCCTCAATTTCCCTCAAAAAAAATCACAAAAAAATTCAAATAAAACCCAAAAAACTCCCATTTTTTTCCCCAAACTTCCACATTTTCCACCCAAACTTCCCAGATTTCCCCTCAAATTACCAAAATTCCCAAATTTTCCCCACAAAATCCCCGAATTTCGTGACTCACGAGCCAGGCCTCGGCCGGGGGGCGGGGCCAAGCCTGACTTGACCCCAAAAATTCCTCAAAAACGCCCAAATTTCCCCCCAAATTCCCCATTTTTTCCTGAAAATCCCAAATTCCACCCAGATTTCCCCTCAAAACTCTGACATTTTACCCCAAATCCCCAAAAATTCCTCCCAAAATTCCTCTCAAATTTCCTAAATTTCCCTCAAAAAAATCACTAAAAAATTCAAATAAAACCCCAAAAACTCCCAATTTTTTCCCCAAATTCCCACATTTTCCCACCAAGTTCCACCCAGATTTCCCCTCAAAACTCTGAAATTTTACCCCAAATCCCCAAAAATTCCTCCCAAAATTCCCACCTTTCCCTCAAAAAAATCACAAAAAATTCAAATAAAACCCAAAAAAAACCCAAAATTCCCCATTTTTTTTCCAAACTTCCACATTTTCTGCCCAAACTTCCCAGATTTCCCCCCAAATTACCAAAATTCCCAAATTTTCCCCTCAGAATTCCCCAAAATCCCCACATTTTGGGACTCCTGAGCGAGGCCTCAGTGGGGGGGGCTGGGCCAAGCCTGACTTGACCCCAAAAATTCCTCAAAAACTCCCAAATTTCCCTCAAAACTCTCAAATTTCCCTCAATATTCCCAATTTTTCCCCAAAATTCCCAAATTCCACCCAGATTTCCCCTCAAAACTCTGACATTTTACCCCAAATCCCAAAGTTTTCCCTCAAACTTCACAAAATTCCCCCCCAAATTCCTCCAAAAAATCACCAAAAAATTCAAATAAAATCCAATAAAAGCCCAAAATTCCCCATTTTTCCCCCAAACTTCCACATTTTCTACCCAAACTTCCCAGATTTCCCCTCAAATTCCCAAAATCCCCAAATTTTCCCCACAAAATCCCCCAAATTTTGAGACTCACGAGCCAGGCCTCGGCCGGGGGGCGGGGCCAAGCCTGACTTGACCCCAAAAATTCCTCAAAAACGCCCAAATTTCCCCAAAATTCCCCAATTTTTTCCCTAAAAATCCCAAATTCCACCCAGATTTCCCCTCAAAACCATAAAATTTTTCCCCAAAAATTCCTCCCAAAATTCCCAACTTTCCCTCAAAAAAATCACCTAAACATTCAAATAAAACCCCTAAAAATTCCTTTAAAACCCCATTTTTTTCCCCAAACTTCCACATTTCCCCCCAAACTTCCCAGATTTCCCCTGAAATTCCCAAAATTCCCATTTTTTTCCCCACACATTTCCCCAAAATTCCCAACTTTTCCTCTCAGAATTCCCCAAAATCCCCGAATTTTGTGACTCACGAGCCAGGCCTCGGCCGGGGGGCGGGGCCAAGCCTGACTTGACCCCAAAAACTCCTCAAAATTCCCAAATTTCCCCAAAATTCCCCAACTTTTTCCCTAAAAATCCCAAATTCCACCCAGATTTCCCCTCAAAACCCTGAAATTTTACCCCAAATCCCCAAAAATTCCTCTCAAAATTCCCAACTTTCCCTCAAAAAAATCACCTAAACATTCAAATAAAACCCAAAAACTCCCAAATTTTTCCCCAAACTTCTACATTTTGTACCCAAACTTCCCAGATTTCCCCTCAAATTCCCAAAATCCCCAAATTTTCCCCACAAAATCCCCGAATTTCGAGACTCACGAGCCAGGCCTCGGCCGGGGGGCGGGGCCAGCGCCAGGTGCCTCAGCGGGGGGGCGGGGCCGAGCGTCACTTTGCTGCCCTGAAGCTGCAGCGTCAGAGGGGGCGGGGCCGAGGCGGCGGCGGGGGGCGGGGCCACGGCCGGCGGGGGGGGGGGCGAAGGCTTGGCCCCGCCCCCCGCGGGGGGGGGGCGGGGGGGGGC
>NW_024498328.1:3713-6261 GCF_017590055.1 Onychostruthus taczanowskii | reverse complement strand
GTTTTGAGGCCGTTTGGTGGAAATTTTGAGGAAATTTGGGACAATTTTAGGCAAAAAAATTCTCGAATCGTTTCAAGGATGGGAAAAGTTTTTAAAGCGCATTTATGCAAATGAGATGCAAATGAGAACGGAAATAAAAAGTTTCGAGAAAGGGTTGGACAGCATTTGGGGGAAATTTTAAGAAAATTTGGGCAATTACGGGAAAAATTCCCAGAATTGTTTTTAGAGACTAAGAAATTTTTTAAAGCGTGTTTATGCAAATGAGATGCAAATTAAGATGCAAACAAAAATGAAAAAATTATTTCAGGAACGGTTTTGAGGCCGTTTGGTGGAAATTTTGAGGAAATTTGGGACAATTTTAGGCAAAAAAATTCTCGAATCGTTTCAAGGATGGGAAAAGTTTTTAAAGCGCATTTATGCAAATGAGATGCAAATGAGAACGGAAATAAAAAGTTTCGAGAAAGGGTTGGACAGCATTTGGGGGAAATTTTAAGAAAATTTGGGCAATTACGGGAAAAATTCCCAGAATTGTTTTTAGAGACTAAGAAATTTTTTAAAGCGTGTTTATGCAAATGAGATGCAAATTAAGATGCAAACAAAAATGAAAAAATTATTTCAGGAACGGTTTTGAGGCCGTTTGGTGGAAATTTTGAGGAAATTTGGGGCAATTTTAGGCAAAAAAATTCTGGAATCGTTTCAAGGATCGGAAAAGCTTTAAAAGAGCATTTATGCAAATGAGATGCAAATAACATGCAAATGAGATGCAAATAAGATGAAAATGAGAACGGAAATAAAAAGTTTCGAGAAAAAGGTTGGACAGGATTTGGGGGAAATTTTGAGGAAATTTGGGGCAATTATGGGAAAAATTACCGGAATTGTTTTTAGAGACTAAGAAATTTATAAAACAGCGTTTATGCAAATGAGATCCAAATAAGATGCAAATGAGATGCAAACAAAAATGAAAGAATTATTTCAAGAACAGTTTTGAGGCCGTTTGGTGGAAATTTTAAGGAAATTTGGGGCAATTTTAGGCAAAAAAACTCTGGAATCGTTTCAAGGATCGGAAAAGCTTTAAAAGAGCATTTATGCAAATGAGATGCTAATGAGATGCAAATGAGAATGAAAGTAAAAAGTTTTGGGAAAGGGTTGGACAGGATTTGGGGAAAATTTTGAGGAAATTTCGGGCAATTAAATTATGGGAAAAATCCCTGGAATTCGTTTTAGAGAGTAAGAAATTTTTAAAGCATGTTTATGCAAATGAGATGCAAATGGGATGTAAATAAAAAGGAAAGAATTATTTCAGAAACAATTATGAGGCCGTTTGGTGGAAATTTTGAGGAAATTTGGGGCAATTTTAGGCAAAAAAATTCTGGAATCGTTTCAAGGATGGGAAAAGCTTTTAAAGAGCATTAATGCAAATGAGATGCAAATGAGATGCAAATGAGAACGAAAACTGCGCTTCGGAAAGGGATTGGAGAGGATCTGGGGGAATTTTGGGGAGATTCCAGAAAATTTTAGGAAAAATCTTTGGAATCGTCCCGAGGATCGGGAAAAGCTTTCAAAGCGCGTCCATGCAAATGAGATGCAAACGAGGGGGCGGGGCTTACAGGGCAGCCGGGCCTGCATGTCCGGGGCCAGCAGGAGCCGCTGGGGCAGCGCGAAGGCGGCCACAGGCGGGGCGGGCGCCGGCCCCGCCCCCTTGCCCATATTTGGCGTGGGCGTGGCCGCGGGGGCGGGGCCTCCCGTGGGAGTGGGCGTGGCCAAGGAGGCGGCGGGGAGAGCTGGGGAGGGAAGGAAGCAAAATAAGCCACGCCCTCCTCATTTAAATACAGAAAGCCCCACCCCTAATTAGGCACCACCCCTCATTTTAAATCACAGGCCTAATTAAACTTGTGTTAATTAAACCCGGGCTAATTAAACCCCAGCTAATTAATCCCCACCAGCCCCACCCCGTCCTAATTAAACTCCTCCCCAATTAAGCTTCAGCCATTAAGCCCCTCCCAAATTTAATCCCCACACCTAATTAACCCCACCCCTAATTAACCCCACCTTTAATTAAGTTATTCTCCTAATTAACGCCACAATTAAGCCCCGCTTCTAATTAAGCCCCACCCCAATTAAGCCATCCTCATTAAGCCTCTCCTCCAATAATTAACTCTGACGCCTAATTAATCCTCTCAGTTAAACCCCACCCTAATTAAGCCAGTCTCAATTAGCCACCACAATTAATTTTCAATTAATCCTTAGTCCTCATTAATTCCTCACTTAATTAACCCCCACTGCTAATTACCCCCACCACTAATTAACCTCCACCCCTAATTAAGCCCATCCCAATTAACACCCACGCACAATTAACCCCACCCCGAATTAACCCCATAATTAACTCCGCCCTAATTAACACCCATCCTTAATTAGCCCCTCCCCCATAATTATCCTCCCTAAGGAACTTTCACCCCTAATTAACCCCACCCCAATTAACCCCGCCCCAATTAACCCCTCCCCCTTAAGCCCCGCCCCCTCACCGTGCCCGGGCCCTCCGGGGGGCGGA
>NW_024498328.1:0-774 GCF_017590055.1 Onychostruthus taczanowskii | reverse complement strand
GACACCGGGGTCACCTGAGAGACACCTGAGTGACACCTGTGTCACCTGAGAGACACCGGGGTCACCTGAGAGACACCTGAGTGACACCTGAGTGACACCGGGGTCACCTGACAGACACCTGAGTGACACCTGAGAGACACCTGAGTCACCCGCACCCACCCCCAGGGACAGGTGAGACTCCAGCGCCACCAGCTCGAACAGGGACAGGTGCACCTGCTGGGGACACACCCGAGTGACACCTGAGTGACACCTGAGTGACACCGGGGTCACCTGAGTGACACCTGACAGATACCTGACTGACACCTGAGTGACACCTGAGAGACACCTGAGTGACACTGGGGTCACCTGAGTGACACCTGAGTGACACCTGAAAGACACCTGAGTGACACCTGAGTGACACCGGTGACACCTGAGTGATCTCTGACACACCTGAATGACACCTGTGTCACCTGAAACACCTGAGTGACACCTGAGTTCCTTTCCACTGCTCCAAAATCTCTTCAGGTGTGTCCAAGTCCCACCCCCAGCAGTGTCTCACCTGTCTCAGGTGTGTCTGACCCGTCTCCAGGTGTATCTCACCTGCCCCAGCTGTATCTCACCTGTCTCAGGTGTGTCTGACCCGTCTCCAGGTGTATCTCACCTGCCCCAGCTGTATCTCACCTGTCTCAGGTGTGTCTCTCCTGTGTCTCACCTGCCAGGGGCGGGTCTCACCTGTCAGGGGTGCGGCTCCAGGGCACGCAGCACCAGCGCGGGCATGCCCAGGCTGAGCCCAGG
>NW_024498327.1:0-5974 GCF_017590055.1 Onychostruthus taczanowskii | reverse complement strand
TGCTCCATGCCCTTAACAATTGCCCACCTAGAAATTAAAGGAATTGTGTTAAACAACAGTGAATAAGATTGGATTATTCAATACCATGGCAGGGTAGTACAATTGTTGATATTGTCAGTTTATAAAACAATTGTGAAAGAAGGATATCCACCTCAAATCACTGCTGTTGGTGGAGATAAAGGGTTTGGGTGCAGCAGTCATAATAAAGGAGCTAGAGTGTGGCTCCAGAGGCCAAAAGGCCTTCCTGAGGCAGGTGAAAGAACAGCACTGTTTGAATCCTGAAACCTGGGCAGGAACAATGGGAATGTGTCCCTGCAGCCACGTGTTCTGTTTGAGAACAAGGAGATATTGCAGGAGATTGTTTTACACATCCTGCCAGACCAAATCTCCCTGTTTGCCCCAACGGCCCCTTTGGAAAATGCTCTGATCCATGGGAGTCCATGTGAAGGCTGCTGTGACACTGAGGGACTTCCAGACAAATTCCATCCAGGAGCCTGGGTGCCCTCAGGGACTGGGACCCGGCCCCCTTCCAGCCAAAGGGGAAAGGGCCCCACCAAGCCTTGTTAGCCACAGACACCGTGCTAAAGCTGAACAGCAAAGGACTTGGGGGCATTATTCTGGAATTAAAAAGGTGCCAGCTGTACGGACAATTGTTCGTAAGAATTATTGTTCTTATCCTGAATGAGATTGAGGAAAAAGACTGAGTAACCTTGTCCCTGAAGTACTGCTGATGTCTCTAAGTTTTATCTTGAGAGTCAGTCAGAATCTTTGTTTGCCACAAACACCTCTAGAGTTTCACCAAGGATTAGTCATTAAATTCTTATGACAATGTAAAGATCAAAGTACCCAAAATACCAACATGTAAAGACAAAAAGCAATTCCTAAAGCATCTTGCAGAACCCAGGCCCACCTTAAAAAGAGGAAAGTAACATTTTTGCAGGAAACAGCAGGAAAAACAGACCAAGCCTTGTCCTCACTAAGGACCTGCTTGGGACAAAGAAAAAACCCTTTTATTGAAAATACTTGCTTCAAATTGACATTGTTGTCAGCATGAGTTTGCAAATGGAAGTTGCTTTTCATCAACCTGATAACCTTCCACAAAGAAGTGCCTGGCAGATGAGGGAAGACCTGTGTGATACTGTCTACCTAGACTTCAGTAAGGCTTTCCACTGACAATCTTCCATAAAATCCTCACAGAGAAACTGATGAAGTATAAGCTGAATGAGCAGTGAGGTAGACTGAAAACTGGCTGAATGAGGTCAGTGGATACCAAAATGGGAAGTGCTGGGTGTGTGGACATTGCCCATAAAGGGCTTCCTAAAGGATGGTTTGGGTCCTGTTTCCAGGCAATGCTGATGCCTCCCTTGAGGGTACTTTGGCAACAACCACAAGGAAGAGTTGGGGCCAAGAGAACATTTTCCGCCCAAGGAGTGCCTTTGGTCCCAGAAAACCAAAGATTCTGGTTCACCCTGTGCCCCATGTGCACTGCCCCGTCCTGTGGATTTTACAGTAAGGAGCTAAACAGATTATTAGAAGAAATAGCGAATGATAATGTTAAAATATCCAATAGCACATCCTCGGAGCTCCAACAAACACGAATGGGACTCTACAGAACCGCACAGCCTGGGATTATCTGCTTGCTGGCCAGGGAGGAACCTGGGCTCTCATGGGACAGGAATGTTGCACTGCTATCAGTGCTGGGTTTGAAGGCCAAGGGTCAGGAATCGCCTTGACAGAAAAGGCAGTAGAAGAGTGGCAGCAAGAAGAAATTTTTTTCTTGGTGGGATTGGTTTCATGGCTGCCAAATTGGAGGCTGCTGTGAAATGCATTTGCAGCAGTGTCTGTCATCATTGCAGTGTGAGCACTTGGTGTGTTACTATTCCATGTTAGAGTTGTTGTGACACCTTCTGCTGGAAATGGAGTACTGAGACTTGTATAAAAAGAGACACAGTCTCAAGAAAAAAAAGGGGTATTTGATAAAGAACAGAGAATAGCAACTAATTAGGGCTGTTTTAAAAGGAATGCAAATTATAGCTCTGAGTAATGAACTTGAACAGTACTTAATTGAAGAACAAGAGGCAATGCCTTTATGCCTAATTCCTAAATCTAAACTGAGTTATTGAAAGAATTGTTATGATGGTTGTCGTTCATCTGCAGGTTAAAGGACCAATTGAAGTCCTGAGTCCTCAACACCAGGCCCTGTCTGAGGCCTGAACAGCAGGCCCTGAGCTAAAGCTGACCTCTAGATGAACCTTCCAATGAAAGGTTATCTTTGTATCTACTCATTAATGAATCATTATTAGAAATACGATCTCTGTATGTGTTCATTCGTGAAATGTGGATTTACTTTTAGTATTTAGAAATCAAACAAGGCCCCATCTGGCCTTGCTTGGGGCTGAATGATCAAAGTCACCTCCCTTGGTTCCTCCTGGGGCCCTGGCCAGGCTTTGGGAGGAATCCAAGAGGAGGATGAAACCAGATGTTCCCACACTAGAAGTGCTGTCAGTTTGTTCATTCAGCACTGTCAGAGCTGGGCCCTCCCGCCCAAGGAGTGCCTTTGGTCCCAGAAAACCAAAGATTCTGGTTCACCCTGTGCCCCATGTGCACTGCCCCGTCCTGTGGATTTTACAGTAAGGAGCTAAACAGATTATTAGAAGAAATAGCGAATGATAATGTTAAAATATCCAATAGCACATCCTCGGAGCTCCAACAAACACGAATGGGACTCTACAGAACCGCACAGCCTGGGATTATCTGCTTGCTGGCCAGGGAGGAACCTGGGCTCTCATGGGACAGGAATGTTGCACTGCTATCAGTGCTGGGTTTGAAGGCCAAGGGTCAGGAATCGCCTTGACAGAAAAGGCAGTAGAAGAGTGGCAGCAAGAAGAAATTTTTTTCTTGGTGGGATTGGCTTCATGGCTGCCAAATTGGAGGCTGCTGTGAAATGCATTTGCAGCAGTGTCTGTCATCATTGCAGTGTGAGCACTTGGTGTGTTACTATTCCATGTTAGAGTTGTTGTGACACCTTCTGCTGGAAATGGAGTACTGAGACTTGTATAAAAAGAGACACAGTCTCAAGAAAAAAAGGGGTATTTGATAAAGAATAGAGAATAGCAACTAATTAGGCCTGTTTTAAAAGGAATGCAAGTTATAGCTCTGAGTAATGAACTTGAACAGCACTTAATTGAAGAACAAGAGGCCATGCCTTTATGCCTAATTCCTAAATCCAAACTGAGTTATTGAAAGAATTGTTATGATGGTTGTCGTTCATCTGCAGGTTAAAGGACCAATTGAAGTCCTGAGTCCTCAACACCAGGCCCTGACTGAGGCCTGAACAACAGGCCCTGAGCTAAAGCTGACCTCTAGATGAACCTTCCAATGAATGGTTATCTTTGTATCTACTCATTAATGGATTATTATTAGAAATATGATCTCTGTATGTGTTCATTGGTGAAATGTGGATTTACCTTTCAGTATTTAAAGATCCAGACAAGGCCCCATCTGGCCTTGTTTGGGGCTGTCGGATCAAAGTCACCTCCCTTGGTTTTTTCGCAGTTTTTGGCCACCCTTTGGATGGACCTCAAGAGGAGGATGAAAGCAGATGTTCCTGCACTAGAAGTGCTGTCAGTTTGTTCATTCAGCACTGTCAGAGCTGGGCCCTCTCACAGCAGGGCTGGAGCCTCACCTGTGGCTGGAGGCAGCTGCAGGAATTCCCAGTGTCCAGGAGTGGCTCTGCAGCCCTTGGCTGTGACAGCTTCCCCCAGCTGCTGTGTGGATCTGGGGGATGGTAAAGCCTGAGGGGAACTGGGGCTGGATCTTTCTTAATCACTGCTGCAATCTTTGGTGGGGATGGTTGGGTGCATTGCTGAGCTGCTTCATTTGTGATTATTTTCTAATGATTGTGTGTTTTGCTGAGCTTCTCCTTTTGTAATTTTTTGCAGCTTTACCTAATATAAATGACACAATTCCTTCAGCTGGTGTCTGTGTCCTTGGTGCTGACCGTGCCCACTGGCAAAACTGACCCTGTGGGCTCCACAGAACCAAGGGACCCTTGTGACACTGCAAGGCCTCCTGTAACCAGAGGACCATGGTGACCCTGTGGGGCTCCATGGAACCAAGGGGCCATTGTGACACTGTGGGGCCTCATGGAACCATGGAGCCCATTCTGACACTGTGGGGACTCGTGGGGACAAGGTTCCATTCTTTTCTCATCCCTCTGAGCCCTGGGAGAACAAGGAACAGAAGGAGCCTCTTGAGAGTCCTGAGAGTGACTCTGGAGGGGAGCAAAGCCTTGCTGCCCTGCGCTCAGGAGATGCCCTTTGCTGGTGGAGCTGCTGTGCTGGAGCCCAGCTGTGTCCCAGCAGTGCCCATGGCCTGTCCCTGCCTGAGGGCACAGCACGGACACGCAGCAGGACAGTGACCAAGCTGCCAGAGCCCTCCGGCCTCGCAGCCACAGCAGGGCTGGGAAGGGGAGTGTGGAGCTGGGAGGAGCAGATGTGGAAAGAGGCACGGCCATTGTCCCTGGCTGTGCTGCTGTGCTGGGAGCCTCTTCCCTCCCCCTCTGCTCACAGGCACTGCCCCTGCAGAGCCAGAGAAGGGCTGAGGAAATGCCTTGGACACACAAGCCAGGGAAACCACTTGTTTTTATTCAAATGAACAGGGAACAAGCCTCCTGATATTCTTTGTGTTGCAAAAGAAAAGTACATGTTCATGTAAAAATGCTCAGAGTAGTAATACAGTATTTTGTAAAAAACACTATAACACTAGAAGAATATTAAGAAAAGGTCCTAATAAAAAAATGGACAAATAGGGGGGAAAAGGCCAGGATTGTAATGAGTTACATTCTGGAGGGTCTGAGCAGAAAAAAGAGGATTTATTGTTTCTGAAAAGATAGGGTCATCATTTTCCTTATGGCATCCTTGAGCTCCTGGTTCCTCAGGCTGTAGATGAGGGGGTTCAGGGCTGGAGCCACCACTGAGTACAAAACAGAGACTGACAGATCCAGGGATGGGGATGAGATGGAGGGAGGCTTTAGGTGAGCAAAGATAACAGTGCTGACAAACAGAGAGACCACGACCAGGTGAGGGAGGCAGGTGGAAAAGGCTTTGTGCCGTCCCTGCTCAGAGGGGATCCTCAGCACAGCCCTGAAGATCTGCACATAGGAGAAAACAATGAACACAAAACAGCCAAATACCAAACAGGCAGTAACAGCAAGAAGCCAAACTTCCCTGAGATAGGATTTGGAGCAGGAGAGCCTGATGATTTGTGGGATTTCACAGAAGAACTGGCCCAGGGCATTACCATGGCACAGGGGCAGGGAAAATGTATTGGCTGTGTGCATGAGAGCATTGAGAAAGGCACTGGCCCAGGCAGCTGCTGCCATGTGGGCACAAGCTCTGCTGCCCAGGAGGGTCCCGTAGTGCAGGGGTTTGCAGATGGACACGTAGCGGTCGTAACACATGATGGTCAGGAGGAAATATTCTGATCCAAGAAAGAAGAAAACCAGAAATACCTGTGCAGCACATCCTGTGTAGGAGATGGTGGGGGTGTCCCAGAGCGAACTGTGCATGGCTTTGGGGACAGTGGTGCAGATGGAGCCCAGGGCGCTGAGGGCCAGGTTGAGCAGGAAGAAGAACATGGGCGTGTGCAGGTGCTGGCCGCAGGCTACGGCGCTGATGATGAGGCCGTTGCCCAGGAGGGCAGCCAGGGAGATGCCCAGCAAGAGGCAGAAGTGCAGGAGCTGCAGCTGCCGCGTGTCTGCCAATGCCAGCAGGAGGAAGTGCCTGATGGAGCTGCTGTTGGACATTTCTTCGCTCTGCCCATGGAGTCCTGCTCAAGGAAGAGACAGTCACAAGTCAGGGCTGACTTTGCTGAGCAATGTCCAAGCCCTTTCTCCCAGCCCTGCCCCTGCTTCTCTGTGCCTCCCAGTTTTCCTTTTCTTAGAGCTGTTCCTTCAGCCCCATGCCTGGAGCTC
>NW_024498326.1:0-4207 GCF_017590055.1 Onychostruthus taczanowskii | reverse complement strand
CCTTCGTGAGGGGACGCCCTTCCCGCCTTTGCGCCAGGCCACGCCTCCACGATAAAGCCACGCCCCCATGAGGGGACGCCCTTCCCGCCTTCGCTGTGACCACGCCCCCACAGTAACCACGCCCCGTCTGCCTTTTCCCCGATCCCGCCCACTTTTGGTCACGCCCTCACCATGACCACGCCCCCAGAGCCACCATTTCCGCCCTCTCCCCCCACCCATAACGTCATGGCGTCTCCATGGCAACCATAGCCACGCCCATTAGACCACGCCCCTCCCATAGGCCACACCCCCCGGCTCCCGATTTCTCCCGATTTTTTCCTTTTTCCACCCAAAAATTTGGGAATTTTTTGTGCTCACAGCGCCGCTTGGGGTCATTTTGAGGCTCCGGGGTTGAATCCCAGCAAAGCAGAGCTTTGATCCCGATTTTGGGATAAAAACAGAGGGAAAAATGAAGGAATTAAAGGAAAAAATAAAGGAACAAAAGGAAAAATAAAATAATTAAAGGGAAAAATCCCTGGTTCCACCCCAGGGATCCCTGGGAATTCCCAGAACTCGCAGGGAAGTTTTCCAGGATCAGAGAAAAAAGAGGGAAAATTTGGGTTTTCCTCAGCATTCCCAAATCCTGGCATTTGTGGAATTTTCAGGCAAAATTCTGCGCTCACAATTCCCAAATCCTCGGCGATTTCTGAGCTTTTGCAGGGGAATTTCTGCCCTCGGAATTCCCAAATCCTGCCCTCAGAATTCCCAATTTCTGGGGGTTTCTGAGCCTTTTCCAGGGAAATTTCAGCCTTCAGAATTCCCAACCCCCCTGGAAGATTCCTGAGCTTTTTCCAAGGAAAAACAACTCTGGGTTAAAACCAGTCTTTAATGGGAATTCTGCTCCGAGGTTTTCCCAAAAAACCTGGAATTTTCCAGGAGCCCCCAGGAATCCGAAGTTCTCCCAAATCCCACAAAACCGCCTCATTCTTGTTTTCCATGGAAATTTGGATGCTGGAACTTCCCAGGACTCCAAAATTCTTCTCAATCCTTGATCCCACCAGGAGTTTTCCAAGGAAATTTTGATGCTGGAGCACCCCAAGCCACCAAGATGCTCCCAAATCCCAAAAAATCACTCCATCCTTGATCCAACAGGAGTTTTCCAGGAAATTTTGGAAGCTGGAGGCCCCAAGGATTCCGAGGTTCTCCCAAATCCCACAAAACCGCCTCGTTCTTGAGTTTTCCAGGGAATTTGGGTGCTGGAGCCCCCAGGACTCCAAAATTCTTCTCGAAGCTTGATCCACCAGGAGTTTTCCAAGGAAATTTTGATGCTGGAGCCCCTCAGGACTCCGGGACTCTCCCAAATCCCCAAAAATCACTTCATCCTTGATCCCACCACGACTTTTCCAGGAAAATTTCCACGCTGGAAAGGAATCCAGAATTCTCCTCCACCCCGCAATCCTCGCTCCACCGCGACTTTCCCAAGAAAAATTCCCACCTCAGATCCCCCCCAAAAAACCTCCAAAAAATCCCAAAAAAAACCCAAAATCCCCAAAAAAAACCCCTAAATGGAAGAATCCACGGTGAAGTGGCCGTTGTGGGAGTGCAGCCCCCGCTCCGGGGCGGCGTACTTGGAATTCCGGAGGCACGGGAAGCACAGGAGCCGCCGGAAGGTGTTCCTCATCTCGTTATCGCGCCAGGAGTAAACGATGGCGTTAATTAGGGAGTTGATTTCGGCCAGCAGCAGCACGTACTTCTCCACGGCCAGCACGTCGCAGCTCTGGCAGCCCAGCCCGTCCAGCAGCAGAACCACCTGGCCTGGAGTCCAGCACACCACGAAGGCACCTGGAAAAATGGGAAAAGAGGGAAAAATGGGAATTTTTGGTGTTGGCCGGTCGCTGCCGGGATGGGATTGAAGGTCCTTCCCACCCAAAGAATTCCAGGATAAAATTGTTCCATGGAATCGTTGTGGATTCCAATCTTTGGGGGAAAAAAGTGAGAAAAAGATCCAGGAGATCCCAAAGGCACCTGGAAAAACGGGAAAAGAGAGGAAAAAATGGAATTTTTGGTGTCGGCCGGTCGCTGCCTGGATGGGATTGAAGGTCCTTCCCACCCAAAGAATTCCAGGATAAAATTGTTCCATAGAGTTCCGATGGTGAGTCTTGGGAGAAGAATGAAGTGAGGGAAGAGAGATGGGGAAAAGATCCAGGAGATCCCAAAGGCACCTGGAAAAACGGGAAAAGAGGGGAAAAATGGGAATTTTTGGTGTTGGCCGGTCGCTGCCGGGATGGGATTGATGGTCCTTCCCACCCAAAGAATTCCAGGATAAAATTGTTCCATGGAATCGTTGTGGATTCCAATCTTTGGGGGAAAAAAAGTGAGAAAAAGATCCCGGAGATCACAAAGGCACCTGGAAAAACGGGGAAAAGAGGGGAAAAATGGGAATTTTTGGTGTCGGCCGGTCGCTGCCTGGATGGGATTGAAGGTCCTTCCCACCCAAAGAATTCCAGGATAAAATTGTTCTGTGGAATTCCCATGGTGAGTCTTGGGAGAAGAATGAAGTGAGGGAAGAGAGATAGGAAAAAGATCCAGGAGATCCCAAAGGCACCTGGAAAAACGGGAAAAGAGAGGAAAAAATGGAATTTTTGGTGTCGGCCGGTCGCTGCCTGGATGGGATTGAAGGTCCTTCCCACCCAAAGAATTCCAGGATAAAATTGTTCCATGGAATCGTTGTGGATTCCAATCTTTGGGGGAAAAAAGTGAGAAAAAGATCCAGGAGATCCCAAAGGCACCTGGAAAAATGGGAAAAGAGGGGGAAAATGGGAATTTTTGGTGTTGGCCGGTCACTGCCTGGATGGGATTGAAGGTCCTTCCCACCCAAAGAATTCCAGGATAAAATTGTTCTGTGGATTCCAGTCTTGGAGGGAAAAGAGATGGGAAAACCATCCAGGAGAGCCCAAAGGCACCTGGAAAAACAGGAAAAAAAGAGGAAAATAATGGGAATTTTTGGTGTTGGCCAGTCGTTGCCTGGATGGGATTTCAGTTCTTTCCAACCCAAAGAATTCCAACATAAAATTATTCCATGGAATTCCCATGGTGAGTCTTGGGAGAAGAATGAAGTGAGGGAAAAGAGATAACGAACCACCCACCCAGGATGATGGTGACCAACCCAATTAACCCCTAATTAACCACCCACCCAGGATGACAATGACCAACCAACCAAGGATGACAATGACCAACCTACCAAGGATGATGGTGACCAACCCAATTAACCCCTAATTACCCCTAATTAACCACCCACCCAGGATGATGGTGACCAACCCACCAAGGATGATGACCAACTCACCAACCCAATTAACCCCTAATTAGCCACCCACTCAGGATGATGACGACCAACCAACCAAGGATGACAATGACCAACCCACCCAGGATGATGGTGACCAACCCAATTAACCCCTAACGAACCACCCACCCAGGATGATGGTGACGGTCTTGACCAGCGCCAGCACGGTGTCGCGGTGCCGCGGGTGCGCGCCCGTGTGCCGCGCCATGCGCGCCATCCTCCTCCTGACGTAGACGAAGATGTGCCCGTAGACCACCACCATGACCAGGAAGACCGCCAGGTTGGACACGGCCCAGAAGGTCAGGTAGCTGCGGCTGTAGAGCGGCGCCATCCGGGAGCAGCTCTCCAAGGAGCACAGGCAGTGCCAGCCGTAGGACGGGATCAAGCCCAGCAGCAACGCCGCCGCCCAGATGGAGAAGATCAGCCCCACCACGCGCTGGGCCGACATCTCGCTGTGCAGCTGCATGGTCAGCACCGTCCGGTGCCGCTCCACCGCGATGGCCAACAGGTTGACCACCGAAGCCGTCAAGCTGGTGTCCAGCAAGCTCTGCCGGACGAACCACGTCTTGAGCGACAGCTGGGCGGTCCTAGGCCCCGTGTGGAACATCAAGAACATGTAGGCCACGCCGGCGAAGAGGTCGGCGGCCGCCAGGTTGGCCAGCAGGTAGTAGATGGGGTAGTGGAAGCGGCGGTTGGTGGCCACGGCGGCGATGACCAGCAGGTTGGTCAGCAGCACCACGGCGCTGACCGCCAGCCCCAGCGCCACCACCAGCACGTCCTTGGGCCGCCAGTGCGCGCTCAGCTCCTTGCGGCTGTTGTTGTAGAAGAAGCCGACGGTCTCGTTGTAGAAGCAGTGCTTCATGGCGGGGGGCCTGGGGGGGACGGGGG
>NW_024498325.1:0-4048 GCF_017590055.1 Onychostruthus taczanowskii | reverse complement strand
CCAAAATCAGCCCCAGGAACCCCAAAAATCAGCCCTGGGGCCCCAAAAATTAGCCCACGGCCCCCGAAAATCAGCCCTGTGACCCTAAAATTTGCCATGGGAACCCAGAATTCCACCCAAGAGCCCCCAAAATCAACCCCAGGATGCCCAAAATTCGACCCAGGACCCTCAACTCCCTCAAACTCCCTCAAAACACCCCCAAATTCCCCCCAAAATTCCCAAATTCCCCCCAAGCCCCCTCAAATCCTCCCCAAGATCTTCCCAAAATTCTCCAAAATTCCCAAAATCCTCCAAAAATGCCCCATGAAGAGCCTTAAATCCCCCCCAAAATCCCTAAAAATTCCCCCAAGTCCCCCCAAAGCTGCCCCAAATCCCTCCCAAAGGCCCCCAAAATCCCCCAAACTCTTCCCAAAATCCCCCAAAATTCTGGAATTTTCCCCCAACAAAAATCAGACCCAGGAACCCCAAAATCTGGGGACCCAAAAATCGACCCAAGACCCCCCCAAAATCAGACCTGGAATCCCAAAATCAGCCCCAGGACCCCAAAAATCAGAGCTGGAATCCCAAAAATCCACCCAAGACCCCCCAAAATCGGCCCTGGAAACCCCAAAATCAGCCCTGGGACCCCAAAATTCCTCAAAATCCCTCCTGAACTGCCCCAAATCCTTTCCAAGTGATCCCAAATCTTCCCAAAATCCCCCAAAATTCCGGAATTTGCCCCAAAATCCGGCCAGACCTTGAGGATGAAGTCGGGGGGGGTCCTGGGCTGCACCATGGGCCACAGGACACCCAAAAACCCCCCAAAAACCCCCCAAAACTGCCCCAAATCCCTCCCAAACCCCTCAAAATCGCCCAAAATCATCCTGAAATTCCCAAAATTCCCCCAAAATTCTCTAAGATCTTGCCCCAATTTGCAAATTCCTTCCAAAATCCTCCGAAATCCCCCTCTGAAGCGTCTCAAAACTGCCCCAGATCGCCCCAAAACTGCCCCAAATCCCCCCAAAACTGCCCCAAATCCCTCCCAAACCCTTCAAAATCCCCCAAAATAATCCTGAAATTCCCAAAATTCCCAAAATTCCCCCAAAATTCTCCAAAATCTTGCCAAAATTTGCAAATTCTTCCCAAAATAAATTCCCCCAAAATTCTCTAAGATCTTGCCCCAATTTGCAAATTCCTTCCAAAATCCTCCGAAATCCCCCTCTGAAGCATCTCAAAACTGCCCCAGATCGCCCCAAAACTGCCCCAAATCCCCCCAAAACTGCCCCAAATCCTCTCCAAGTGATCCCAAATCTTCCCAAAATCCCCCAAAATTCCGGAATTTGCCCCAAAATCCGGCCAGACCTTGAGGATGAAGTCGGGGGGGGTCCCGGGCCGCACCGTGGGCCGCAGGACGCCGTCGTGGTGGGAGTGGATCAGGGTCTCGTCCAGGTCCAGCACCAGGATCTTCCTCTTCACCTGGTCTGGGGCAAAATCCCCCAAATTTGGGCAAAATTGGGGAGTTGGGGGAGAAATTTGGGGGTTTTGGGGGGAAGATCAGGGATTTAGGGGCAAAATTTGGGGATTAAGGAGGAAAATTTGGGGGTTTAGGGGGAAAATTTGGGCATTTGGGGACAAAATTTGGGGATTAAGGAAGAAAATTTGGGGATTTGGGGGTAAAATTTTGGGGTTTAGGGGTACAGTTCCGGGATTTGGGGGTGAAATTTGGGGTTTTGGGGCAAAAATTTGGGGGTTTTGGAGGAAAATTTGGGGATTTGGAGGCAAAATTTGGGGATTAAAGGGGAAATTTGAAGATTTGGGGCAAAATTTGGGACACAATTTCATGATTTGGGGGCAAAATTTGGGGTTTTGGGAGAAAAACTTGGGGGTTTTGGAGGAAAATTTGGGGATTTGGAGGCAAAATTTGGGGATTAAAGGGGAGGCCGCAGGACGCCGTCGTGGTGGGAGTGGATCAGGGTCTCGTCCAGGTCCAGCACCAGGATCTTCCTCTTCACCTGGTCTGGGGCAAAATCCCCCAAATTTGGGCAAAATTGGGGAATTTCGGGGCAAAATTTGGGCGTTTGAGGGCAGAATTTGGGGGGTTGGGGGGAAAATTTGGACAAAA
Organism: Onychostruthus taczanowskii; assembly: GCF_017590055.1. Taxonomy (NCBI): domain Eukaryota; kingdom Metazoa; phylum Chordata; class Aves; order Passeriformes; family Passeridae; genus Onychostruthus; species Onychostruthus taczanowskii. The sequence goes on along the minus strand of NW_024498325.1, from coordinate 1,947 downwards.
TTTGGGGATTAAGGAAGAAAATTTGGGGATTTGGGGGTAAAATTTTGGGGTTTAGGGGTACAGTTCCGGGATTTGGGGGTGAAATTTGGGGTTTTGGGGCAAAAATTTGGGGGTTTTGGAGGAAAATTTGGGGATTTGGAGGCAAAATTTGGGGATTAAAGGGGAAATTTGAAGATTTGGGGCAAAATTTGGGACACAATTTCATGATTTGGGGGCAAAATTTGGGGTTTTGGGAGAAAAACTTGGGGGTTTTGGAGGAAAATTTGGGGATTTGAAAGCAAAATTTGGGGATAAAAGGGAAAAATTAGGAGATTAAGGAGATAAAATTTGGGGGTAAAAGGGGAAAATTCCAGGATTTGGGGGCAAAATTTGGGGGTTTGGGAGAGAATTTGGGGATTTTGGAGAAAAATTTGGAAGTTTGGGACAGAATTTGGAGATCTGGGATTTTTTCCCCCCCAAATTTTGGGATTTTCTCTGGAATTTTTGGGTTCTCTCCTCAAACTTTGCATTTCCCACCTCAATTTTGGGGTTTTCTCCCAGATTTTGTGGTTTTCTCTCCAAATTTTGGGATTTTCTCCCCAAATTTGAGATTTTCTCCCCAAATTTTGGGATTTCCCACCCAGATTTTGTGGTTTTCTCCCCAAATTTTGGCATTTCCCACCAAAATTTTGGGATTTTGTCCCCAATTTTGGGATTTCCCACCAAAATTCTGGGGTTTTCTCCCCGATTTTGGGATTCCCCACCCAGATTTTGTGGTTTTCTCCCCACATTTTGGGATTTCACACCCAAATTTTGGGATTTCCCTCCTCAATTTTGGGGTTTTCTCCCCGATTTTGGGATTTTTCCCCCAATTTTGGGATTTTCTCCCCAAATTTTGGGATTTCCCACCCCAATTTTGGGATTTTCTCCCCGATTTTGGGGTTTTCTCCCCAAATTTTGTGGTTTTCTCCCCAAATTTTGGGATTTCCCACCCCAATTTTGGGATTTTCTCCCTAAATTTTGGGGATTTCTCCCCGATTTTGGGATTTTTTCTCCCCAATTTTGGGATTTTTCCCCCAATTTTGGGATTTTCTCTCAGATTTTGTAGCTTTCTCCCCAAATTCTGGGATTTCCCACCCAAATTTTGGGGTTTTCTCCCCAACTTTGGGATTATCTCCCCAAATTCTGTGGCTTTCTCCCCACATTTTGGGATTTCCCACTCCAATTTTGGGATTTTTCTCCCCAACTTTGGGATTTTCTCCCCAAATTTTGGGATTTCCCACCCCAATTTTGGGATTTTCTCCCTAAATTTTGGGGATTTCTCCCCGATTTTGGGATTTTTTCTCCCCAATTTTGGGATTTTTCCCCCAATTTTGGGATTTTCTCTCAGATTTTGTAGCTTTCTCCCCAAATTCTGGGATTTCCCACCCAAATTTTGGGGTTTTCTCCCCAACTTTGGGATTATCTCCCCAAATTCTGTGGCTTTCTCCCCACATTTTGGGATTTCCCACCCAAATTCTGGGATTTCCCACCTCAATTTTGGGGCTTTCTCCCGATTTTGGGATTTTTTTCCCCCCAATTTGGGGATTTTCTCCCCAATTTTGGGATTTTGTCCCCGATTTTGGGGTTTTCTCCCCAAATTTTGTGGTTTTCTCCCCAAATTTTGGGGTTTCCCACCCAAATTCTTAGGTTCTCTCCCCAAATTTTGGCATTTCCCACCCAAATTCTTGGGTTCTCTCCCCAAATTTTGGGATTTCCCACCCCAATTTTGGGGTTTTCTCCCCACATTTTGGGATTTCCCACCCCAATTTTGGTATTTTCTCCCTAATTTTGGGGTTTTCTCCCCAAATTTTGTGGTTTTCTCCCCAAATTTTGGGATTTCCCACCCCAATTTTGGGATTTTCTCCCTAATTTTGGGGTGTTCTCCCCACATTTTGTGGTTTTCCCACCCCAATTTTGGGATTTTCT
>NW_024498324.1:0-4063 GCF_017590055.1 Onychostruthus taczanowskii | reverse complement strand
ATGGTCAAAGAGGTCAACGTTGACCAATCAAGGGTCAACATTGACCAACCAAGGGTCAACGAGGTCAACGTTGACCAACCCATGGTCAATATTGACAAACCCATGGTCGAGGTCAATGTTGACCAACCCATGGTCAAAGAGGTCAACGTTGACCAATCAAGGGTCAACATTGACCAACCAAGGGTCAACGAGGTCAACGTTGACCAACCCCTGGCCAACGAGGTCAAGATTGACCAACCCATGGTCAAAGAGATCAACATCGACCAACCAACGGTCAATGAAGACCAACCAAAGGTCAATGAGGTCAAGATTGACCAATAAATGGTAGTCGAGGTCAAGATTGACCAACCAAGGGTCAATGAAGACCAACCAAGGATCATCGAGGTCAACATTGACCAACCAATGGTCAACAATGATCAACCAAGCCAACACCAACCAACCAATGGTCAACAATGGTCAACAAAGCCAAGAATAACCAAGTAATGGTAAATGGAGTCAAGAACAACCCAATGGTCAACAAAGACCAACTCAACGGTCAAGCCAAGACCAAGCAATGGTCAACCAAGCCAAGACCAAGCAAGCAATGATCAACAAAGATCAACCAAGGCAAGATCGACCAACCAATGGTCAATGGAGTCAAGAACAACCCAATGGTCAACAAAGACCAACCCAATGGTCAAGACAACATCAAGCAAGCCAAGAGCAACCAACCAACGGTCAACAATGATCAACCAAGCCATGTTCAACCAAGCAACGGTCAAGAAACCCAAGACCAACCAAGCAATGGTCAACCAAGCCAGGAGCAATCAACCCAATGGTCAATGAAGATCAACCATGACAAGACCAACCCAACAATGCTCAATGAAACCAAGACCAACCAACCAATGGTCAATGAAACCAAGACTAACCAACCAATGGTCAACAGAGATCAATAAAACCAAGACCAACCAACCAATGGTCAACCAAACCAAGACCAACCAACCACTGTCAACGAAACCAAGACCAATCAACCCAACGGTCAATGAAGATCAACCAAGACAAGACCAACCAACCAATAGTCAACCAAACCAAGATCAACCAACCAATGCTCAATGGAGGCAAGATCAATCAACCCCATGGTCAACAAAGATCAACCAAGGCAAGATCAACCAACCAATGGTCAATGGAGTCAAGAACAACCCAATGGTCAACAAAGACCAACCCAATGCTCAAGCCAAGACCAACCAATGGTCAACCAAACCAAGACCAACCAACCAATGGTCAACCAAACCAAGAACACCCAAGCAATGGTCAACCAAGCCAAGACCAACAAACCAATGGTCAACAAAGATCAATAAAACCAAGACCAACCAACCAATGGTCAACCAAGCCAAGATCAACCAACCAATGGTCAACAAAGATCAACCAAACCAAGACCAACCAACCAATGGTCAACCAAGCCAAGACCAACAAACCAATGGTCAACAAAGATAAATAAAACCAAGGCCAACCAACCAATGGTCAACCAAACCAAGACCAACAAACCAACGGTCACGGAACCAAGACCAACCAATCCAACCACCCCAAAACTTCCAGAACATCCCAGAAAATCCCAAAATTCCTCACCTGGAAGCCCAGGCACCTCCCGTAGAAGCAGCCGTTGTGCATGGTGCTGTACTCCCGCAGCACCACCTCGCTGATGCCTTCCTCCTCCTCCTCCTCCTAACCTACCAATGGTCAACAAAGATCAATAAAACCAAGACCAACCAAGCAATGGCAACCAAGCCAAGACCAACCAACCAATGGTCAAGCAAGCCAAGAACAACCTACCAATGGTCAACAAAGATCAATAAAACCAAGACCAACCAAGCAATGGCAACCAAGCCAAGACCAACCAACCAATGGTCAAGCAAGCCAAGAACAACCTACCAATGGTCAACAAAGATCAATAAAACCAAGACCAACCAAGCAATGGCAACCAAGCCAAGACCAACCAACCAATGGTCAAGCAAGCCAAGAACAACCTACCAATGGTCAACAAAGATCAATAAAACCAAGACCAACCAAGCAATGGCAACCAAGCCAAGACCAACCAACCAATGGTCAAGCAAGCCAAGAACAACCTACCAATGGTCAACAAAGATCAATAAAACCAAGACCAACCAAGCAATGGCAACCAAGCCAAGACCAACCAACCAATGGTCAAGCAAGCCAAGAACAACCTACCAATGGTCAACAAAGATCAATAAAACCAAGACCAACCAAGCAATGGCAACCAAGCCAAGACCAACCAACCAATGGTCAAGCAAGCCAAGAACAACCTACCAATGGTCAACAAAGATCAATAAAACCAAGACCAACCAAGCAATGGCAACCAAGCCAAGACCAACCAACCAATGGTCAAGCAAGCCAAGAACAACCTACCAATGGTCAACAAAGATCAATAAAACCAAGACCAACCAAGCAATGGCAACCAAGCCAAGACCAACCAACCAATGGTCAAGCAAGCCAAGAACAACCTACCAATGGTCAACAAAGATCAATAAAACCAAGACCAACCAAGCAATGGCAACCAAGCCAAGACCAACCAACCAATGGTCAAGCAAGCCAAGAACAACCTACCAATGGTCAACAAAGATCAATAAAACCAAGACCAACCAAGCAATGGCAACCAAGCCAAGACCAACCAACCAATGGTCAAGCAAGCCAAGAACAACCTACCAATGGTCAACAAAGATCAATAAAACCAAGACCAACCAAGCAATGGCAACCAAGCCAAGACCAACCAACCAATGGTCAAGCAAGCCAAGAACAACCTACCAATGGTCAACAAAGATCAATAAAACCAAGACCAACCAAGCAATGGCAACCAAGCCAAGACCAACCAACCAATGGTCAAGCAAGCCAAGAACAACCTACCAATGGTCAACAAAGATCAATAAAACCAAGACCAACCAAGCAATGGCAACCAAGCCAAGACCAACCAACCAATGGTCAAGCAAGCCAAGAACAACCTACCAATGGTCAACAAAGATCAATAAAACCAAGACCAACCAAGCAATGGCAACCAAGCCAAGACCAACCAACCAATGGTCAAGCAAGCCAAGAACAACCTACCAATGGTCAACAAAGATCAATAAAACCAAGACCAACCAAGCAATGGCAACCAAGCCAAGACCAACCAACCAATGGTCAAGCAAGCCAAGAACAACCTACCAATGGTCAACAAAGATCAATAAAACCAAGACCAACCAAGCAATGGCAACCAAGCCAAGACCAACCAACCAATGGTCAAGCAAGCCAAGAACAACCTACCAATGGTCAACAAAGATCAATAAAACCAAGACCAACCAAGCAATGGCAACCAAGCCAAGACCAACCAACCAATGGTCAAGCAAGCCAAGAACAACCTACCAATGGTCAACAAAGATCAATAAAACCAAGACCAACCAAGCAATGGTCAACCAAACCAAGACCAACAAACTCAACGGTCAATCAAACCAAGACCAACCAATCCAACCACCCCAAAACTTCCAGAACATCCCAGAAAATCCCAAAATTCCTCACCTGGAAGCCCAGGCACCTCCCGTAGAAGCAGCCGTTGTGCATGGTGCTGTACTCCCGCAGCACCACCTCGCTGATGCCTTCCTCCTCCTCCTCCTCCTCCTCCTCCTCCTCCTCCTGGTCCTTCCTGACCTTGTCTCCATCGGGGAAGAGACACCCGGGCTTGGAGATCTCCGCCATCTTGGCCGCCAACACCAGCAAAGCCCTGAGCTGCCCCAAGGCCGCCGCCACCGCCTCGATCTCGGCGGCGTTGGCGCCGGCGCGGAAGAAGAGACTTTTGCGATGCGCCGCCACGTAACGGCTGCGCTCCACGGCGCGGTCCAGGCAAACTTGGACCACCTCGATGAGGCTCCGGTAGCCGTTGCCGGGCGTGGCCTCGTCCAGGTCGTAATTCGGGGCCACCTGGGCCAGGTGGGCCAGGGCGGGGCCAAGATGGCGGCCGTGGTGGAGGAGGGCGGAGAAAGCGTCGGCAAAACGGCGCGAGGTGCCGGCGGCGGCGCCAGCAGCGGCGCCGGCGGCG
>NW_024498323.1:0-4124 GCF_017590055.1 Onychostruthus taczanowskii | reverse complement strand
CCAAAATCCCCATTTTTAACCCCAAAAATCCAGAAAAATCCCCATTTATTCCCCCAAAAATCCCCATTTTTTCCCCCAAAATCCCCATTTTTCCCCAAAATCCCCATTTTTACCCCCAAAAATCCCCATTTTTTACCAAAATCCCCGTTTTTTGCCCCAAAACCTTCGGCCTCACCTTGAGGAAGATGCCGACGTTCTTCACTTTCTTCTTGACGGCCGTGAGCACCACGGCAGGGCCGTCCTGCGATTGGCCGGGAGAAAAGGGGCGGGGACACGCGATTGGTCAAAAAAAGGGGGCGGGGACACCCCATTGGCCAACAGGGCAAGCAGCCAGGCTGCGATTGGCCAACGAGAGCAAGGCCGCGATTGGCCGAGGGCAGAAGGGGAGGGGCCATTTCCTGAGGGGAGCGAGGACGCGATTGGCCGGGGGGAGGAGCAGCGGGGCCGCCATTGGCTGAGGAAAGGAGCAACGCGACTGGCCGAGGGAGGAAAAGGAGCCGCCATTTTGTGAGGGGAGGCCGCCATCTTGGTAGGGGAGGCTGCCTTTTTGTGAGGGGACAAGGCCGCCATTTTGGAATGAAGGCCGCCATTTTGTTTGGGGAGGTGGCCATTTTGGAACTAAGGCTGCCATTTTGGGAACAAAGGCCGCCATCTTGGTAGGGGAGGTGGCCATTTTGTGAGGGAAAGCCGCCATCATGGTAGGGGAGGCTGCCATTTTGTGAGAGGGTAATGCCGCTATTTTAGAACGAAGGCCGCCATTTTGTGAGAGGAGGCCGCCATTTCGTATGGGGAGGCGGCCATTTTGGTAGGAGAGTCCACCCCTTTGTGAGCGAAGGCCGCCATTTTGTGAATGAAGGCTGCCATCTTGGTAGGGGAGGCTGCCATTTTGTGAGGGGGCAAGGCCACCATCTTGGAACGAAGGCCGCCATCTTGGTAGGGGAGGCGACCATTTTGTGAGGGAGCAAGGCCGCCATTTTGTGAGGGGGCAAGGCCGCCATTTTGTGAGGGAAAGCTGCCATTTTGGGAGGGAAAGCCGCCATTTTGTGGAGGCTGCCATTTTGTGAGGGGGCAAGACCGCCATTTTGGGAGGGAAGCAAGGCCGCGATTGGCGGAGGGGAGGAGCCCTGCCGCGATTGGTCGGTTTGGCCCCACCCACCTCGTCCACCATGACGGTGTCGCCCAGGAAGAGCGCGTAGCTGCGCTCCTCCGGCCGCTTGGCCTCGCGGTTGGGCAGCTCCGAGAGACCCACGTTGACGCTGAACACCATGCCTGGTTTGGGGAGAAAACGGGGGATTTTGGTTAAAAACGGAGAAATGTGTAAAAAACTAAAAAATGGGGAAAAATCACCATTTCTGTTTGGGGGAAAACCACGGGATTTTGGTTAAAATGGGGAAAAAATGGGAAAAATGGGGAAAAACAAAAAAAATGGGGTAAAAACATCATCCCTGTTTGGGGAGAAAATGGGGGATTTTGGTTAAAAACGGAGAAATCTGTAAAAAACCAAAAAATGGAGAAAAATCGCCATTTCTGTTTGGGGAGAAAACGGGGGATTTTGGTTAAAAACAGAGAAATCTGTAAAAAATCAAAAATGGGGAAAAATCACCATTTCTGTTTGGGGGGAAAACGGGGGATTTTGGTTAAAAATGGAGAAATCTGTAAAAAAACCAAAAAATGGGGGGAAAACACCATTTCTGTTTGGGGAGAAAACGGGGGATTTTGGTTAAAAACGGAGAAATGTGTAAAAAACCAAAAAATGGGGAAAAATCACCATTTCTGTTTGGGGGAAAACCGGGGGATTTTGGTTAAAATGGGGAAAAAATGGGGAAAAACAAAAAAAATGGGGTAAAAACACAATTTCTGTTTGGGGAGAAAATGGGGGATTTTGGTTAAAACCAGAGAAATCTGTAAAAAAACTGAAAAATGGGGAAAAACACCATTCCTGTTTGGGGGGAAAACGGGGGATTTTGGTTAAAAATGGAGAAATCTGTAAAAAAACCAAAAAATGGGGGGAAAACACCATTTCTGTTTGGGGAGAAAACGGGGGTTTTGGTTAAAAACAGAGAAATCTGTAAAAGACCAAAAAATGGGGAAAAAATACCATTTCTGTTTGGGGAGAAAATGGGGGATTTTGGTTAAAAACAGAGAAATGTGTAAAAAACCAAAAATTGGGAAAAATGAGGAAAAAAACCTCAAAAATGGGAAAAACAAAGAAATTATAAAAAGGCAGATTTTGGGGTGAAAAATGGGGATTTTGAGGTGAAAAGCGGGGATTTTTGGGCAAAAAGCAGAGCTTTGGGGTGGAAAATGCAGATTTTGGGGTGCAAAACCCAAATTTTGGGGTGAAAAAGCCAAATTTTGGGGCGAAAAGCGGGGATTTTTGGACAAAAAGCAGATTTTGGGGTAAAAAAATGCAGATTTTGGCGTGAAAATCCCAAATTTTGGGGCGAAAAGCGGGGATTTTTGGACAAAAAGCAGATTTTGGGGTAGAAAAAGCAGATTTTGGGGTAGAAAAAGCAGATTTTGGGGTAGAAAAAGCAGATTTTGGGGTAGAAAAAGCAGATTTTGGGGTAGAAAAAGCAGATTTTGGGGTAGAAAAAGCAGATTTTGGGGTAGAAAAAGCAGATTTTGGGGTAGAAAAAGCAGATTTTGGGGTAGAAAAAGCAGATTTTGGGGTAGAAAAAGCAGATTTTGGGGTAGAAAAAGCAGATTTTGGGGTAGAAAAAGCAGATTTTGGGGTAGAAAAAGCAGATTTTGGGGTAGAAAAAGCAGATTTTGGGGTAGAAAAAGCAGATTTTGGGGTAGAAAAAGCAGATTTTGGGGTAGAAAAAGCAGATTTTGGCGTGAAAATCCCAAATTTTGGGGTGAAAAGCTGGGATTTTTGGACAAAAAGCAGATTTTGGGATGGAAAATGCAGATTTTGGGGTCGAACAGGCAGATTTTGGGGTGAAAAAGCCAGATTTTGGCGTGAAAATCCCAAATTTTGGGGCAAAAAGCGGGGATTTTTGGACAAAAAGCAGATTTTGGGGTAGAAAATGCAAATTTTGGGATGGAAAATGCAGACTTTGGGGTGGAAAATGCAGATTTTGAGGGGAAAACCCCAAATTTTGGGGCGAAAAGCGGGGATTTTTGGACAAAAAGCAGATTTTGGGGTGGAAAATGCAAATTTTGGGATGGAAAATGCAGACTTTGGGGTGGAAAATGCAGATTTTGAGGGGAAAACCCCAAATTTTGGGGCGAAAAGCGGGGATTTTTGGACAAAAAGCAGATTTTGGGGTGGAAAAAGCAGATTTTGGGGTAGAACAGGCGGATTTTGGGGTGAAAAAGCCAAATTTTGGGCTGAAAAAGCCAAATTTTGGGGCAAAAAGTGGGGATTTTTGGACAAAAAGCAGATTTTGAGGTAGAAAATTCAGATTTTGGGGTGGAAAATGCAGATTTTGAGGTAGAACAAGCAGATTTTGGGGTGAAAACCCCAAATTTTGGGGTGAAAAAGCCAAATTTTGGGGCGAAAAGCGGGGATTTTTGGACAAAAAGCAGATTTTGGGGTGGAAAATGCAGATTTTGGGGTAGAAAATGCAGATTTTGAGGGGAAACCCCCAAATTTTGGGTCGAAAAGCGGGGATTTTTGGACAAAAAGCAGATTTTGGGGTGGAAAATGCAGATTTTGGGGTGGAAAATGCAGATTTTGGGGTCGAACAGGCAGATTTTGGGGTGAAAAAGCCAGATTTTGGCGTGAAAATCCCAAATTTTGGGGCAAAAAGCGGGGATTTTTGGACAAAAAGCAGATTCTGGGGTAGAACAGGCGGATTTTGAGGTAGAACAAGCAGATTTTGGGGTGAAAACCCCAAATTTGCTCCTCACCCTTCTTGAGGCGCTGCTGGTTCTTGCTGTTGATGACCAGGGAGCCCTCGCGGAACTCGATGCCCATGGCGAACCTGCGACCCCACGGCGAGCCCGGAGTGACCAGAGTGACCACGCTGACCCCTGGCTGACCCCAGCCCCAAAATCGCCCCTTCTCACCCCAAATTCTTGGTGACCTTGCCCAGCAGCTCCGGCCGCTGCTTCTTGACCACGTCCATCACGGCGGCGTAGACGTCGCACAGACGGGCGCCTGCGGGGCAAGGGTC
>NW_024498322.1:0-3063 GCF_017590055.1 Onychostruthus taczanowskii | reverse complement strand
TTTAGGGTGATTTTTGGGATTTTTAGGAAGATTTTTGGGATTTTTAGGAAGACTTTTGGGATTTTTATGTTGATTTTTGGGTGAAACTTGGAATTTTTAGGGTGATTTTTGGGATTTTTTTACATTGATTTTTGGGTGATTTTTACATTGATTTTTGGGATTTTTAGGGTGGTTTTTGGGATTTTTAGGATGATTTTTGGGGGATTTTGGGGATTTTTAGGGGGATTTTTGGGACTTTTAGGGTGACTTTAGGGTGATTTTTGGGATTATTGCATTGATTTTTGGGGTGATTTTTGGGGTGATTTTTGGGATTTTTACGTTGATTTTTGGGATATTTAGGGTGATTTTGGGGTGATTTTTTGGATTGTTACGTTGATTTTTTGGATGATTTTTGGGATTTTTTTTTTGTTGATTTTTGGGGTAATTGTGGGTGACTTTTGGGATTTTTAGGGTGATTTTTGGGCTGATTTTGAGGATTTTGTGGTGATTTTTGGGGTGATTTTTGGCAATTTTTGGGGCAATTTCATGGCAATTTTTGAGTGATCTTGGGGAATTTTATGGTGATTTTTTTGGCAATTTTTGGCGTGATTTTTGGGTCAATTGCAGCAATTTTTGGGGTGATTTTGGGGATTTTTGCGTTGATTTTTGGGTGAATTTCAGGATTTTTACATTGATTTTTGGGTGATTTTTTGGGTGATTCTGACTATTTTTAAGGTGAGATTTTTGGAGGATTTTTGGGATCTTTATGTTGATTTTTGGGGTGATTTTTAGGATTTTATGATGATTTTTGGGTGATTTTGGGGTGATATTTTGGGTCAGTTTTTGGGATTTTTACAGCGATTTTTGGAGCAATTTTGGGGAGATTTTTGGGGATCTTTAAGGTGATTTTTTGGGATTTTGGGGCAATTTTGGGGATTTTTTTTGGTATTTTGGAGATTTTTACAGTGATTATTTGGGATTTTTATGGTGAATTTCGGCTGATCTTTACGGTGATTTTTGGGGTGAATTTTTGGGTCAATTTTTGGGACTTTTACTGTGATTTTTGGGGCCATTTTGGGGATTTTTACAGCAATTTTTGGGGTGATTTTTGGGATAATTTTGGACATTTTTGGGTGATTTTTGGGGCGTTTTTTGGTCTGATCTTACGTGATTTTGGGGATTTTTAGCACAATTTGGGGCATTTTTTTGGGGTGATTTTGGGCTGATTTTAGGGATTTTTTGGGGTTGATTTTTGTGGCCATTTTGGGGATTTTTACAGCAATTTTTGGGGTGATTTTTGGGGATCTTGAAGGTGATTTTTGGGGCGATCTTTGGGGTAATTTTGGACATTTTTTGGGTGATTTTTGGGGCGTTTTTTGGGCTGATCTTACATGATTTTGGGGATTTTTTCATGATTTGGTGCTTTTTTTTGGGTGATCTTGAGCTGATTTTAGGGGTTTTTTGAGGTTGATTTTTGGGGCCATTTTGGGGATTTTTACAGCAATTTTTGGGGTGATTTTTGGGGATCTTGAAGGTGATTTTTGGGCTGATCTTTGGGGTAATTTTGGACATTTTTTGGGTGATTTTTGGGGTTGTTTTTTGGGCTGATCTTACGTGATTTTGGTGATTTTTGGGGCGATTTTTGGGGTAATTTTGGAAATTTTTTGGATGATTTTTGGGGTAATTTTTGGGCTGATCTTATGTGATTTTGGGGATTTTTTCACGATTTGGGGCATTTTTTTGGGGTGATTTTGGGCTGATTTTAGGGATTTTTTTGGGGGCGATTTTTGGGGCCATTTTGGGGATTTTTACAGCAATTTTTGGGGATCTTGAATGTGATTTTTGGGGTGATTTTTGGGGTAATTTTGCACATTTTTTGGGTGATTTTTGCGGCGTTTTTTGGGCTGATTTTATGTGATTTTGGGGATTTTTATCACGATTTGGGGCATTTTTTTGGGGTGATTTTAGGCTGATTTTAGGGATTTTTTTGGGGGTGATTTTTGGGGCCATTTTGGGGATTTTTACAGCGATTTTTGGGGTGATTTTAGGGATCTTGAAGGATATTTTTGGGACGATCTTTGGGGTAATTTTGGACATTTTTTGGGTGATTTTTGGGGCAATTTTTGGGCTATCTTATGTGATTTTGGGGATTTTTATCACAATTTGGGGCATTTTTTTGGGGTGATTTTGAGCTGATTTTAGGGATTTTTTTGGGGGTGATTTTTGGGGCCATTTTGGGGATTTTTACAGCAATTTTTGGGGTGATTTTGGGGATCTTGAAGGTGATTTTTGGGGTGATTTTTGGGCTGATTTTATGTGATTTTGGGGATTTTTATTACAATTTGGGGCATTTTTTGGGGGTGATTTTGGCCTGATTTTAGGGATTTTTTGGGGGGTGATTTTTGGGGCCATTTTGGGGATTTTTACAGCGATTTTTGGGGTGATTTTGGGGATCTTGAAGGTGATTTTTGGGGCGTTTTTTGAGGTAATTTTGGACATTTTTGGGTAATTTTGGGCTGATTTTAGGGATTTTTTTGGGTTGATTTTTGGGGCCATTTTCAGGATTTTTGGCAAATTATGGGGTGTTTTTTTTTTCTTTTTTTGTGAAGATCTGTGGGATTTCAAATCTGATTTTTGAGCAATTTTTGGGGCGATTTTGGCCATTTTCACAGCGACTTTTACAACAACATCCTTTATTCCCATGGCAAATTTACAGCGCAAACACAGAGTGCAAAAAAAAAAACCCCAAAACCCCCCGAATTCCCCCCAAAAAGTCACTCGCTGTCGGAGCTGACGACGCCGCGGAGCCGCGACCAGTCCGGGGGGGGGAGGGGCGACTTCGGCGGCGATTTTGGGGCCGTTTCGGGGTTTCTCCGTCGGGATCGCGCTGGGGAGGGAAGGGAAGGGGTTAAAACGGGAGGAATTTGGGGGGATTTGGGGTTTTTTTGGGTTTTTTTGGGGTTTTTACCGGGTAAAATGTTGGCGGCGTCGAGGGCGGCGAGTTCGGCTTTTTCCTCGCGGCGCCGGCCGAGGCGGCGGCAGCGGGCCAGGGAGGGGGCGCCTGGAAAAGGCCAAAATCCACCC
>NW_024498321.1:0-4082 GCF_017590055.1 Onychostruthus taczanowskii | reverse complement strand
ACATGGAGATGCTGGGGGTTGATCCCAAGGTCCCTTGCATGCAAATCAACCGCTCTCCTGCTGAGCGACATCCCCCTGTGCAATAGCCAGGGGAGTTGGCCAAGTCCCCTCACCCCACTCTGCCCCCAGGTCTCCGAACCCGACTGTCACAGGCTGCTCTCTAACCTTCCCACTACTCCTGCTTCCAAGGCGCTTCTCCTGGTTTAAGTACAAACGTGCCCACCCAAAACACTGTGCCCATAGCTGCTCTGCAGGCACTGCTTCCCTCCCTCCCTGCCCTGGCTTCACCACATCCCCAGGCAGGTGAGCGACCAAAAGAAGGGCTCGTCCGGGAGTTGAACCCGGGACCTCTCGCACCCGAAGCGAGAATCATACCCCTAGACCAACGAGCCAGTTGCTTAGCTCGGCAGAAACTCCTTTCTTTTAGTTCGAGTACTTGCAGAACTGCCTTGGGTGAGATGGGACCTGTAGCCGCTCTATTTGTCTCTGATGGATGGCTACCATGGAAAGGTCACCTTTGTTCTTCCCTGGCTGTGGGGATGTCACCTGGGAATATGTAGCAGGTTGCTCTGGAATGCCAGAGCCTGGAATGGAGGAAACAACTCAAACAATGCTCTATTTCCCAAACAATCAGTGTTAAATGAAGAAAAAGAGATCACGCTGCTTTTGGTGTTCAATAAAGCTGAAACCAGCCTGACTCATCAACCTCAAATTTAAACATCCTGATAGTGAGATGAAGATATAGTAGATCTGGTAAAATACCTGGATAAAGGAATAAACAAGTAATATCACTGATAACTTTATTAAAGCTGTTGAGCTGGCACAGCTGGCCTGGACATACCTGGTTCACAGTCCATCCTTTATAGTATAAAAGTCCTAAATTTGAATGGTAGGGTTTTCTGACAGATCCTTTCCTGAAATGTATGTGTGGAGATTCCCCAGTGGGTTAGAGACACTCCTCAAGGTCACTCCTTAAGGCTGAGCCCAAGAGATTTGCCCCCAGTCATTGGCTGGTCTGGGTGAGAAACATCAACATTTACTTATTAATTTGTTTTGGCAGTTTTAATATATTTGCTTTAATATCATTGTTTCAATATTCCTTCAAATTACACTATATTGTAATAGTTGTTATAGCACCTATATTGTGTAGTAAATCATTCTGATTAAGATTTTTTTGGTCTAATCATTGTAATAAATCATATGTATTTGTGTAAGTATTAATTTTAATATTTAGTTTTAATCCTGCAGGATAAAGCTGTATAAAGTTTCTACTACACTTACACAATATTTTAGAGATAAACCATTGCAAAATCTGGGGGTAAGGTTGGATCCAGCCACACCCAGGCTCCTCTGCGAAAAGTTTAGAAAGCCAGGGGTTTCTCTCTGCACCTCATGATTCAATGGGAGTTTCTAAATTTCATCTGAAGCTCACACTCTGCCCAGCACAGCATGGCTATGGGCTGCACCTGCCTGGTTTTAAAATGGGGCACGAGGAGCAGGGGGCTCAGCAGAACCCCCAGATGTAGGTAGCCTAGGCAGGGGATGTAGCTCAGCGGGAGAGCGCTTGCTTCGCATGTAAGAGGCCCTGGGTTCAACCCCCAGCATCTCCAGCTTTTTTTCCCCTCCTCAAACCCGCCTCCTCCATGGGCCAGTGATGATAAACTCACATCTGCCTCTGGAAGGGCTCCCCAGAGGTGAGAGACGCACCATGGCAGAGCTTCCCCCTGAGACTGCAGTGGCAGCATGACCCCACTGCCCTGACAGCTCCTTCCCAACCCAGGAGGGAACCAGCCCTGGCCATGGCTGTGCCCATGGGCACTGGGCAACACTGTGCTCCTGGCACATGTGATGGGACCATCCCATCCCAGGGGCCACCCAGCTAGGGAGGCTCCCTGTGTCCTCTGTGCCAGCCAGTGCCTCTCCATCCTTGCCCTGACACGGCAGAGGCCATGCCTGGCCACAGGTGCCCAAAAGGAGGGGTCATGCAGAAGCTGAGCCTAGAGGCCACAAGCCCACCCAATGCAAGAGCACTGTCCCTTCCCTGTCCACTGCTCTCCAGGGATCAAAATCCTGAAGGACGGGGGTCAGTCACCCTTGCACACCACCACCCCTAGGTAAAAACCTATCGCTGTGAGCAGGATTCGAACCTGCGCAGGGAATCCCTATTGGATTTCAAGTCCAACGCCTTCACCCCTCGGCCATCACAGCCACTGATGTGCCTTATTCAGGTGATGACAGTCGGGACACTCCACTTTGCCTCAGGTTATGCCATCCCCCGCCTGGTGTGGGGCTCTGCTCAGCCCCAGTACCCACACCCGGAGGGCCAGGAAAAGGGAACATGCAGGAATATTTACTGATGGCTGGAAAAAATTCAGGTGCCTTGGCCACGAGACAGGCAACACAGGGAAGCATCCTCCAAGAATGCCCAGGGATACAGCAACTCTTGTAGGGGAAAAGACATGGAGATGCTGGGGGTTGATCCCAGGACCTCTTGCATGCAAAGCAAGTGCTCTCCCGCTGAGCTACATCCCCCTGAGCCAGGCAGGGAGATGGCCTGGCTGAGTGCCTTCATCCCTGGGGCATACACTGCCAGCCTCGGGGGGTCCATCCTGCCCACCCAGCCAGGAAGGGACACCCAGCCCTCTGTGCCAGAGCCCTGGTTACGCTGCAGTCCCATGTGCCAGCCGAAGAAGTTAGGTGCCCAAAAGGTGTGCTCATCAAGGAGCTGAACTTAGGACCTCTCACACCTTAGGTGAGAATCATGCCCCATATCTATGCCTCCCAGTTCTGGAAGTTGAAGAGGGTGGCTGATGCTGCCTTTTTCCCCTTGGCACAGCCTGGAACAAGGAAATCATCTTACAGTGCCCAGGAGGTGGGGCTGGCATTTGGAGGTGTCCATGGTGCATAACTTCCCTGGATTCAGTGGCCACAGGGGCAGGTGGACCATGAAGACAGCGGGAACTCTTGGGCACCACCCTGCCCTTGCACAGCGGCATGTACCTCAGCAGGAGAGCGCTTGCTTTGCATGCAAGAGGCTCTGGGATCAACCCCCAGCACCTCCATGTTCTTTTGCCTCTCCAGACAAAAGAGATTGTTGTTTGTGGGGCTGGCAGAGCCCCCCACAGACGGCCCCTAAAAGCACTGGTTCTGCCTGAGGGTACGGCAGGCCCAGGAGGCGGGGGATAGCAGTGGTGCACAGTGGGTGCCACACCCCAGCCCCTCAAGCTGCCTCCGGCATCCTGCCCAGTCCCAAGCTGCAGCGAATGGAGGGGAACAACAGGAAGACCCCAGAGGGCTCTGTAGAGGAAAACAGGACAGGCTCGGACCAAAGCAACAATTCCTCTGGGAGTGAGACCCACGCTCGTCATACCTTAATGTTATGAGTAGAAAAGTTGTCCAGTTTTTTTTTAAGTTGCAGAGTTAACAAGTTAAACCAATTGCTGTTGTTAATAACTTCATGTTGTAATCAGCTGTTGTTAATAGTTTTTCTTCAATTATCTGTTAATGGTTAGAAATCAGCTCAATTGTCCCCTGCTGCTTCCTAGAGAATGACACCTGAAGCTGCAGGTAGCGGTATACAAACGGTATATACAAATGGTATACAAATGAGGAAGCCCCTCACCAAATCTTGCAAGAAAAAGCCCTAAAACAATGTGCCAACATGAAATTAAGAGATCTAAGTGATGTCTAAAGGTGAGGAACTTAATCCCATGTCTGTTAAGATCCTTTTTTCTCTCACCCTAAACTAAAGGAGGTCGACTAGAAAGAGGACCTCGAATGTCAGACTGAAAAGGGGACTCTCCTATTGTTTTCGCAAGGACAGAAGCCCCAGCTCTGCCTGCAGACCAGTGGACACAGGTGCATTCTTCCTCCTCCTCCGTGCCACTCCTGGGAGCAGTGGCAGCGTGGGCGCGACCCGTCGTTTCTCCCCACCTGAGCTGATTTTTTAAAATAAAGGTATTAAAAAGGAGAAAGATCTCTTGCACTAGGGCACCTTGGCACCACTGCCATGGGCTTGCGTGGCGGGGCGTGGGGGGAGGGGGGGGGGAGAGGTTGTAGAGGGCGGCTCGTTGGTCTAGGGG
>NW_024498320.1:2754-5480 GCF_017590055.1 Onychostruthus taczanowskii | reverse complement strand
AAAAAGTTTTGTTCCATCTGCAAAAAAAGATAACCACAATACTAAAGAATGTTCTTTCCAGGGAAACGCTTTTCGGAGCATGTCCCCCCTCGCAACGACACAAGCCCAGGGAAATGCATGGATAGCTCAGCCTCCAGTGAAGGAGGAGGAGGACTTTAATCACTCAGATCATCAACTTCTGGCAGCGCCAGAGCGGACGTGGAAACCGCAGTAGACATTACCATCACGGACTCTGCTGTACACCTGACAGATACTAATATGAAAGGACCCTTGGGGAATGGGCTTAGTGCTTTTCTGTTAGGGAGATCATCTGCTAGCAAAAAGGGATTGGATATAATTCCTGGGGTTATTGATGCAGACTATCAAGGGGTTATTAAAATCATGGTTAGGACATTTTTCCCTCCTGTATCTATTCCCAAAGGTTCACAAATTGCTCAGCTTGTTCCTTTTAAGTCATGTGTCCCCTGTACAGGCTTCAAGGAGCGGGAACAGGAAGTTTTAGCTCCACAGGTAAACCAGAAGTATATTGGGCCATGGACAGCACAAGAGGTAAACCAGACAAACAGGTAACCTTGACACATCCTAATGGTGATTCTATTACTAGGAAACTCACAATTGACACTAGAGCAGATGTAACTATCATTTCAAACACAATATGGCCTAAGAATTGGGAATTGATAAATCCTACCTTAGGTATTGCAGGAATTGGAGGAACTCAGGCAACTCATTATGCAGAGAAGTGATTGCTTTTACTTTCCCAGATGGAGTGAGTGTATCTACAAGACCCTATGTCATGCAAACTCCAGGCAATTTATTAGGTCCCCTTGGAAGAGATCTATTAAGCCAGCTAAGAGCAACCATTGTTACACAGCCTTTTTAGCAGTGGCCACTGGAGGGTAGCCAATCCTCAAAATTAGCTGGAACCACTGATACACCTGTGTGGATTGATCAGTGGCCACTGTCAAAAGAAAAGCTGATAATAATCTAACAATTAGTGCAAGAACAGCTTGAAGCAGGATATATAAAGCCATCTACTAGCCCTTGGAACACCCCAATTTTTGCCATCCCAAAAAAGAATGGGAAATGGGTGTTGCTACATGATTTGCATGCCATTGATGCAGTAATGCTAAGTATGGGTGCCTGGTCTTCCATCTCCTATTATGATACCTGAGTCATGGAATCTGTTGATCTTTGATCTCAAGGATTGTTTTTTCACTATTCCCTTGCATCCAGATGATACTAGTCATTTTGCATTCTCTGTTCCATCTATCAATAAAGCAGAATCCTACAAAAGATATGAATGGGCTCATCTTCCCCAGGGGATGCAGAACTCGCCTTCTATGTGTCAAATGTATGTAGGTTGGGCACTAAAGCCTGTTTGGCAACAATTCCCTGAATGTATCATTTATCCTATACGGTTGATATCTTAGTGGCTGGAAAACAATTGGACTCTGTAACTGTTTTAAAAACCATGACAGCTTTGCTAGAGGAAAGGGGATTAAAAATTGCCCCTGATAAGGTGCAACATTCAGCTCCTTGGAAATATCTCGGGTGGCAGATCAATCAGTCTTTAGTGAAACCACAGAAACTCACCATCACCACTGAAATTAAAACTGTACATGATGTCCAGAAATTAGTGGGGGATATTCAATGGATTAGAACTATTTGTGGGACAACTAACAAAGAACTTAAACCATTAACACAGTTACTAGGTATTTCATCTCAGGCAGTTGAACATAGGACCCTGGATAAGAGACAACAGCAGGCCTTGGATCACATAACCACAAAGGTTGCTACAACGCATGAACATGGCATGATCGAGGATATTCCAGTTCAATTGATGATCGTCAATCACAGCAAAGAGGGTGACCATTAATCCAAGCATCCTTTCACCTTAATTTTTCATGTGGATAAAAACTCGGGCTAATCCCTTAGTTATTTTGGAATGGGTATTTTTACCTGTAAAACAGTCTAGAACTATTACCACTCTATTGGAACTTTTTCCTCACTTGATTATGAAAGGCAAAGGGAGAATATTGGAACTCTGGGAACATGAACCATATGCATTTGTACTACCATTGGTTAACTGGTGTCTTGAATGGGGAATCAAGTATTCTGTTCCTTTACAGATAGCTTTGGCTGATTATGATGGTAAAATTCACAATACTTATCCATGACAGCGGGTGTTATCTTTAATGGAGCATCAGCGTCTGGAGGACAGACCCTGGAGATCTAACTGTTCAGTATCTGGGCTGACAGTGTTTACAGATGCAGGTAAAAGGCCCAAAAAGGCTGCCTGCATGTGGCAGCAAGATAAAGTATGGAAAAAGCATGTCATTTTTGGAGAGGTAAAAGACATGCTGCAGACATTAGAATTAAAGGCTGTTATTTGGGTTTTTGAAAATCGGAACAATGAAGCTATCAATATTGTTTCTGATTCACTTTATGTAGTTGACTGTGTCCACTGCCTTGAAAGAGCAGTACTTAAGGAAGTCAGTAATAAACATCTGTATTCCCTTTTAAGCCAATTGCTTAAAAACTTAAATCAAAGACGGCAGGAATATTTTATTACTCATGCTCAAAGTCATCAAAATCTCCCTGGTCTGTCTGAAGGTAACACTCGAGCTGATCAGTTGGTAGCTGCTATCTGGCCAATGCCAGCCTCTGATAAATTTCAGCAAGCTAAAAATTCCCATACCTTTTTTCATCAATCTGCAAAAATGTTA
>NW_024498320.1:0-1097 GCF_017590055.1 Onychostruthus taczanowskii | reverse complement strand
CACAAGAATTGGATATTTTGGGATCAATGCCAGGAAATTACTGTTTGTTCTTTGGGTACTACAAAGGTAAAGAGCTGATTAGGGAGAAATCAGGAAAACCCAGAAAAGACAGCACTCGGATATCTCCTGTTTCTTTGTGATATTACAATATCAGAGCATACTGTGCCAATTGGACACAGCTTGTACCCATAAAACAAAAATCAGCTAGGATGTTACCTCCTGGAGTTTTTCTCATTTGTGGGGATAGAGCTTAGCCTGCAATTCCTCAGAAAGCATTAGGAGGACCATGCTATTTTGGGATAAACAAAAATCAGCTAGGATGTTACCTCCTGGAGTTTTTCTCATTTGTGGGGATAGAGCTTAGCCTGCAATTCCTCAGAAAGCATTAGGAGGACCATGCTATTTTGGGAAATTGACATTGTTTGCCCCAAACATTCAACAGATGCTTAACATCAGGCACAAGTTCTAACATGCAAAACGTAGTGTGCATCTATTATGGTCAGACTGTAGAGATGATGTAGAATTATGGAATCTGCCATCGGTTATACTGGCCTCAATTTTTTCACCAGGAGTGGCCTCAGCACAGGCCCTTACTCAGTTGAAACTATTAGCTTGTTAGGCAGGGAAACAAATTAACATTAGATCCACAATACTGAATGAGCTTTCCACTGATGTAGGTAGCATACGCCACGCTGTGTTACAGGACAGAGATGCCATAGATTTTTTTGTTGCTAGCTCAAGGATATGGGTGTGAAGATTTTGAAGGAATGTGTTGCATGAATCTCTCTGACCACTCTGAATCTATTCACAAGAAACTGTCACTGCTTAAGGAAAATATGAAAAGGCTCACAGTTGTTGAGAATTCCTTTGATGAGTGGCTAAAATCCTGGGGCATAACAGGCTGGCTTAAAGACTTAGTACGCTATGGCATTATGATACTTTGTATTCTTTTGGCAATTTTACTTATTGTGCTTTGCTTACTACACTGTGTGAAAAAGTTAATTGACCATGCTTTTAAATCAGCCTGGCTTGAGCAAAAACAAGATCAGATTTTTTGCAGGTTGGGGTGGTTTTGCAAAACAATGGGCATATTCAGC
>NW_024498319.1:2640-4105 GCF_017590055.1 Onychostruthus taczanowskii | reverse complement strand
TGGGTCATTTCAGGTGGGTTTGGGTCATCTTGGGGGGGGTTTGGGTCACTTTGGGTGGGTTTGGGTCAGTTTGGGTGGGTTTGGGGCTGTCTGGCTTCCCAGCCCCACTGACCACTGACCGCTGACCACTGACCATTGCACTGACCGCTGACCCCCTGCTGACCCCTCTGCTGACCACTGACCGCTGACCACTCCACTGACCACTGACTGCTGACCACTGACCACTGACCACTGCACTGACCACTCCACTGACCACTGATCACTGACCACTGCATTGACCACTGACCATTGCACTGACCGCTGACCCTGCTGACCACTGACCACTGACCACTGACCACTCCACTGACCATTGACCATTCCACTGACCATTCCCTTGACTACTGACCACTCCACTGACCACTGCACTGACCGCTGACCACTCCACTGACCATTGCACTGACCACTGACCCCGCTGACCACTGACCACTGACCACTCCACTGACCATTGACCATTCCACTGACCATTCCGTTGACCACTGACCACACCGCTGACCACTCCCCTGACCACTGACCACTCCGCTGACCATTGACCATTCCACTGACCATTCCGTTGACCACTGACCACTCCACTGACCACTGCACTGACCACTGACCCCCTGCTGACCACTGAGCACTCCACTGACCGCTGACCACTGACCACTCCACTGACCACTCCACTGACCATTGCACTGACCACTGACCGCTCCACTGACCATTGACCACTCCATTGACCACTCCACTGACCATTGACCACTCCATTGATCACTCCACTGACCCCTTGCTGACCGCTGACCACTGACCATTGGCCATTCCACTGACCCCCTGCTGACCACTGACCACTCCGCTGACCACTGACCACTCCACTGACCACTCCACTGACCGCTGACCACTCCACTGACCATTCCGTTGGCCACTGACCACTCCGCTGACCACTGACCACTCCACTGACCACTGACCACTCTACTGACCATTGACCACTCCACTGACCACTCCACTGACCATTGACCACTCCACTGACCACTCCACTGACCGCTGACCCCCCGCTGACCCCTTGCTGACCGCTGCCGCGTCCGGCCGTGCCCGCAGGCGCGCTGTCGCCGGCGCTGCCGCGCGGCCGCAAGGCCAGGAAGGCGCAGAAGGTTCCGGAAGCGGCCGGGGCCGAGTGGCTGCTGCAGGACGAGGGCTACCGGAAACACCTGCGGCACCAGAGCGCCAAGTGAGCCAAATTTGGGGCTTTTTGGGTCATTTTTGGGGGGTTTGGGGTTTTTGGGTCATTTCTGGGGGATTTTGGGTCATTTCTGGGGGTTTGGGGTTTTTGGGCTACCGGAAACACCTGAGGCACCAGAGCGCCAAGTGAGCCAAATTTGGGGGATTTTGGGGCTTTTTGGGGGGATTTTGGGTCAATTCTGGGAGATTTGGGGTTTTTGGGCTACCGGAAACACCTGCG
>NW_024498319.1:0-1575 GCF_017590055.1 Onychostruthus taczanowskii | reverse complement strand
TGGGGGATTTTGGGTCATTTCTGGGGGATTTTGGGTCATTTCTGGGGGGTTTGGGGTTTTTTTGGGGTAGTTTCTGTGGGATTTGGGTTTTTTTGGGGTCATTTCTGTGGGATTTGGGGTTTTTGGGCTACCGGAAACACCTGCGGCACCAGAGCGCCAAGTGAGCCAAATTTGGGGGATTTTGGGGGATTTTGGGTCATTTTTGGGGGGTTTGGGGTTTTTGGGGTCATTTCTGTGGGATTTTGGGTCAATTCTGGGAGATTTGGGGTTTTTTGGGGCATTTTTTGGGGGGGTTTGGGGTTTTTGGGGGTCATTTCTGGGGGATTTTGGGTCATTTCTATGAGATTTGGGGGTTTTAGGGTCATTTCTGGGGGATTTTGGGTCATTTCTGTGAGATTTGGGGTTTTTGGGGTCATTTTTGGGGGCTTTGGGGTTTTTGGGGTCATTTCTGTGGGATTTGGGGATTTTGGGTCATTTCTGGGGGATTTGGGGTTTTTGGGGTGTTTTCTGTGTTTTTTGGGGCAGTTTTTGGGGCGGTTTTTGGGGCGGTTCCGGGTGCGGCCCCCGCCCTGACCATGCTGTCCATCCGTCTGTCCGTCCCCGTGTCCCTGTGTCCCCGTGTCCGTCTCTCTGTCCCCGTGTCCGTCCGTCCCCGTGTCTGTCTGTCCATCCCCGTGTCCCCGTGTCCGTCTGTCCGTCTGCCCGTCCGTGTCCATCCCCCTGTCCCTGTCTGTCCGTCCGTCCATCCCCATGTGTCCGTCCGTCCCCGTGTCCGTCCGTGTGTCCGTCTGTCCGTCCATCCATCCCCATGTGTCCGTCTGTCCCCGTGTCCCCGTGTGTCCGTCCGTCTGTCCGTGTGTCCCCGTGTGTCCGTGTCCGTCCGTCCATCCCCGTGTGTTCCCGTGTCCGTCCGTGTGTCCGTCCGTGTGTCTGTCCGTCCATCCCCGTGTCCCCGTGTGTCCCTGTGTCCGTCTGTCCGTCCCTGTGTCCCCATGTGTCCCCGTGTGTCCCCCTGTCCGTCTGTCTGTCCATCCCCGTGTGTCCCCGTGTCCCTGTCCGTCCGTCCGTCCATCCCCGTGTCCCCATCTGTCCATGTGTCCCCGTGTGTCCCCCTGTCTGTGTGTCCGTCCGTCCATCCCCCTGTCCCTGTGTCCCTGTCTGTCCATCTGTCCATCCCCGTGTCCCCGTGTGTCCCCGTGTGTCCCCGTGTGTCCCCCTGTCCGTCTGTCCGTCCGTCCGTCCGTCCCCATGTCCCCGTGTGTCCCCGTGTCCGTCTGTCCATGTGTGTGTCCGTCCGTCCGTCCGTCCATCCCCGTGTCCGTGTGTCCCCCTGTCCCCGTGTCCGTCCCCGTGTCCGTCCATCTGTCTGCCCATCCCCGTGTGTCCCCGTGTCTGTCCGTGTGTCCCCGTGTCCGTCCGTGTGTCCGTCCGTGTGTCCCCGTGTCCGTCCGTGTGTCCGTCCGTCTGTCCCCGTGTCCGTCCGTCCGTCCGTCCATCCCCATGTGTCTGTCTGTCCCCGTGTCCGTCCGTGTGTCCCCGTGTCCGCCCGTGTGTCCCCGTGTCCGTCCCCGTGTC